>NC_138242.1:2152500-2155000 GCF_964197995.2 Scardinius erythrophthalmus
CCGACCCCTGAGCCTCTCGCTTCTGTCTCCGACCCCTGAGCCTCTCGCTTCTGTCTCCGACCCCTGAGCCTCTCGCTTCTGTCTCCGACCCCTGAGCCTCTCGCTTCTGTCTCCGACCCCTGAGTCTCTCGCTTCTGTCTCCGACCCCTGAGTCTCTCGCTTCTGTCTCCGACCCCTGAGTCTCTCGCTTCTGCCACCGACCCCTGAGTCTCTCGCTTCTGTCACCGACCCCTGAGCCTCTCGCTTCTGTCACCGACCCCCGAGTCTCTCGCTTCTGTCTCCGACCCCTGAGTCTCCCGCTTCTGTCACCGACCCCTGAGCCTCTCGCTTCTGTCTCCGACCCCTGAGTCTCTCGCTTCTGTCACCGACCCCTGAGCCTCTCGCTTCTGTCACCGACCCCTGAGTCTCTCGCTTCTGTCACCGACCCCAGAGTCTCTCGCTTCTGTCTCCGACCCCTGAGCCTCTCGCTTCTGTCTCCGACCCCTGAGTCTCTCGCTTCTGTCTCAGACCCCCGAGTCTCTCGCTTCTGTCTCAGACCCCCGAGTCTCTCGCTTCTGTCTCCGACCCCTGAGTCTCTCGCTTCTGTCTCCGACCCCTGAGCCTCTCGCTTCTGTCTCCGACCCCTGAGCCTCTCGCTTCTGTCTCCGACCCCTGAGCCTCTCGCTTCTGTCTCCGACCCCTGAGCCTCTCGCTTCTGTCTCCGACCCCTGAGTCTCTCGCTTCTGTCTCCGACCCCTGAGTCTCTCGCTTCTGTCTCCGACCCCTGAGTCTCTCGCTTCTGCCACCGACCCCTGAGTCTCTCGCTTCTGTCACCGACCCCTGAGCCTCTCGCTTCTGTCACCGACCCCCGAGTCTCTCGCTTCTGTCTCCGACCCCTGAGTCTCCCGCTTCTGTCACCGACCCCTGAGCCTCTCGCTTCTGTCTCCGACCCCTGAGTCTCTCGCTTCTGTCACCGACCCCTGAGCCTCTCGCTTCTGTCACCGACCCCTGAGTCTCTCGCTTCTGTCACCGACCCCAGAGTCTCTCGCTTCTGTCTCCGACCCCTGAGCCTCCCGCTTCTGTCACCGACCCCTGAGCCTCTCGCTTCTGTCTCCGACCCCTGAGTCTCTCGCTTCTGTCACCGACCCCTGAGCCTCTCGCTTCTGTAACCGACCCCTGAGCCTCTCGCTTCTGTCACCGACCCCTGAGTCTCTCGCTTCTGTCACCGACCCCCGAGTCTCTCGCTTCTGTCTCCGACCCCTGAGTCTCTCGCTTCTGTCACCGACCCCTGAGTCTCTCGCTTCTGTCTCCGACCCCTGAGTCTCCCGCTTCTGTCTCCGACCCCTGAGTCTCTCGCTTCTGTCACCGACCCCTGAGCCTCTCGCTTCTGTCACCGACCCCTGAGTCTCTCGCTTCTGTCACCGACCCCCGAGTCTCTCGCTTCTGTCTCCGACCCCTGAGTCTCCCGCTTCTGTCACCGACCCCTGAGTCTCTCGCTTCTGTCTCCGACCCCTGAGTCTCCCGCTTCTGTCACCGACCCCTGAGCCTCTCGCTTCTGTCTCCGACCCCTGAGTCTCCCGCTTCTGTCACCGACCCCTGAGTCTCTCGCTTCTGTCTCCGACCCCTGAGTCTCTCGCTTCTGTCTCCGACCCCTGAGTCTCTCGCTTCTGTCTCCGACCCCTGAGTCTCCCGCTTCTGTCTCCGACCCCTGAGTCTCTCGCTTCTGTCTCCGACCCCTGAGTCTCTCGCTTCTGTCTCCGACCCCTGAGTCTCTCGCTTCTGTCTCCGACCCCTGAGTCTCCCGCTTCTGTCTCCGACCCCTGAGTCTCCCGCTTCTGTCTCCGACCCCTGAGTCTCTCGCTTCTGTCACCGACCCCCGAGTCTCTCGCTTCTGTCTCCGACCCCCGAGTCTCTCGCTTCTGTCACCGACCCCGGAGTCTCTCGCTTCTGTCTCCGACCCCTGAGCCTCTCGCTTCTGTCTCCGACCCCCGAGTCTCTCGCTTCTGTCACCGACCCCCGAGTCTCTCGCTTCTGTCTCCGACCCCCGAGTCTCTCGCTTCTGTCACCGACCCCGGAGTCTCTCGCTTCTGTCTCCGACCCCTGAGCCTCTCGCTTCTGTCTCCGACCCCTGAGTCTCCCGCTTCTGTCACCGACCCCTGAGTCTCTCGCTTCTGTCTCCGACCCCTGAGTCTCTCGCTTCTGTCTCCGACCCCTGAGTCTCTCGCTTCTGTCTCCGACCCCTGAGTCTCTCGCTTCTGTCTCCGACCCCTGAGTCTCCCGCTTCTGTCACCGACCCCTGAGTCTCTCGCTTCTGTCTCCGACCCCTGAGTCTCTCGCTTCTGTCTCCGACCCCTGAGTCTCTCGCTTCTGTCTCCGACCCCTGAGTCTCTCGCTTCTGTCACCGACCCCTGAGTCTCCCGCTTCTGTCTCCGACCCCCGAGTCTCTCGCTTCTGTCTCCGACCCCCGAGTCTCTCGCTTCTGTCACCGACCCCTGAGCCTCTCGCTTCTGTCTCCGACCCC
>NC_138242.1:2157500-2177500 GCF_964197995.2 Scardinius erythrophthalmus
ATATACTGCGTATGGCCTGTTATAGCAGTGTTGTCATAGTTAACTTGGCAACTAACTCAAAATAAGCTGAAGAGCTAAAATTACTAAAACTGACATAAAAAATAAAGTTAAATATAATAATAAAATAATAAAAATGAGGTAAAACATTACAAAACTACTAAGATTACAATTAAAACTGTAAAAAATAAAAACTTATTATAATATAAATATTTTATAACAATTAGTTGGTCATTTGGCCACAATTTTACTGCGACGCCTCCTGGAAGTTGGTGAAATTGCACAAATGCCCCAGAATGCATCACATTCTCTAACACACACACACACACACACACACACACATATATATATATATATATATATATATACATATATATATATATATATATATATATATATAAACACACACACACACACACACATTTTTATATAAACAAACTTTTTATGTGAGATGCGATTAATAGATTTGACAGCATGTATTGTGTGTATGGGTTTACAGTTAATGTTAAGAGTTGTTGTTTTAAATAGGTTTTTATTTTACACTGATGTTAAAATGACATTGTCAGATTTGTGTTATTACGGTCATGTATTGCTAAAACACTTCTGGTCACTTTCAGAAGTTGTACTGATGCTTTATTTTCCCAGAAAGAATGTGAAACCTAATATTGGTAATATCATTTTCATCTTTTGAATATAATTAAAACACACGTTATGCGATATTCAATATGCGATACGATATTTCTTTAATTTAATGTCAATAGCATTTTTATTTTTATATTTTTTATCGTGCAACCCTAATCCATTCAGTCATCTCACTCTCAGAGCCTGAAGAGACACACACACACACACACACACACACACACACACACACACACACACACACACAGGCTTATCTCTCAGACCTTTGAGGACGAACTGTAATCAGTCTAATCCCACACACATTGACCAAATGTCTCAGCCGTCACAGATCGTGTCCATGCAGAGGGGATCTGTGAGCCATCTCAGAAAACACACGTGTTAAAGGGATAGTTCACCCAAAAATTTAAATTACCCCATGATTTACTCTCTCTCAAGTAAACACTTGACGATGTATGCCGTCGGCTGTAGGAGTAGCGTAAGCTCTCGCGGTTCAAACTAACAGGGCTGGGCAACAAACTCAAGCTCCGCCCACATCTCTTTAAAAATTGTCGTTTTAGACTTCTAATTCATGACTGGTGTTTAGTTTTGCTATGGATAGATGCACTTTTATGATGGATAGATGCACTTTTATGACAGATAGATGCACTTTTATGATGGATAGATGCACTTTTATGATGGATGGATGCACTTTTATGACAGATAGATGCACTTTTATGATGATGGATGCACTTTTATGATGGATGGATGCACTTTTATGATGGATAGATGCACTTTTATGATGGATAGATGCACTTTTATGACGGATAGATGCACTTTTATGATGGATAGATGCACTTTTATGACGGATGGATGCACTTTTATGATGGATGGATGCACTTTTATGACAGATAGATGCACTTTTATGATGGATAGATGCACTTTTATGATGGATGGATGGATGCACTTTTATGATGGATGGATGCACTTTTATGATGGATAGATGCACTTTTATGACGGATAGATGCACTTTTATGATGGAAAGAGATGCACTTTTATGACGGATGGATGCACTTTTATGATGGATGGATGCACTTTTATGACGGATAGATGCACTTTTATGACGGATAGATGCACTTTTATGACGGATGGATGCACTTTTATGACAGATAGATGCACTTTAATGATGGATAGATGCACTTTTATGACAGATGGATGCACTTTTATGATGGAGAGATGCACTTTTATGACAGATAGATGCACTTTTATGATGGATAGATGCACTTTTATGACAGATGGATGCACTTTTATGATGGAGAGATGCACTTTTATGATGGATGGATGCACTTTTATGACCGATGGATGCACTTTTATGACCGATGGATGCACTTTTATGACGGATAGATGGACTTTTATCATGGACAGATGCACTTTTATCATGGATAGATGCACTATGATGGACTTTAAAACACCAGCATTACTGCAATGCACTGGCATTACAAAGATTTGAAGAGCCAGGATATTTTTTAATATAACTCTGATTGTATTCATCTGAAAGAAGAGTCATATACACCTAGAATGACTTCAGAGTGAGTAAATCATGGGCTAATTTTCATTTTTGGGTGAACTATCCTTCAAATGAAAAGGGCCAGTTAAAGTGGTGACAATCCAGCTTTTAATGTAGTTTATATGTTTATGGTGTTTTTAATATGCTTTATACCATGGTCTGGGTGAATACTCGATTCTGATTGGCTGCAGGGTGTCCATTAAAAAGTGATAGAGGACACCTAGTAAATAAACCGTCAGGCGTAACCAGGGAAACCAAGTTATTGTTTGTAAAAACTTTAGATTTCGATTGTAAAACTAATTAAAATATAAACTAATGTTTTAAAAATGTGTTATTTGGCAAGTGACCATGGTATAAGCGGGTTAATGCCCTTCGAGGTGTCCATTAATACCTGACAATGGACACCTCGAAGGGCATTAACCCTTACTTAATACATTACAAAGCATGTGTAAGTTCATAAGTCGACAGCATTGCTGAGTATTTCCTCCTTAAAACTGCAGTGAACCAAAGACAGTCTCAAAAACACGCTTTGAAATCGCTGGTGTTTCTGACGTCACAAACTACCTTGTAACCAATCAGATCAACGTGTGATCGTCAACCAGTGGATCTCTGAGCTGAGTGAGGGAGTGGAGGCGGGGCTCATTTGCATATTCATAGAACCGCACATACTAAATGAGGCAAGGGTGTCGAGTTACATTCAAGATATTTTAAGGCATGAATATTTTTTTTTTCAATGAAAAAAACCTTTAAATGTGTAATTTTGGTGACCAAAGAAGAGTTTTAAGGGATAAAATGATTGACTACAGCCTGATTTTTCTAAGCATCACCTTTACTATTGCTCATACTTGAGATTTTGATTGAGATTTCTGCTTTATTTTCTTATCGTGTCCCTGAAAGCATCCTCACATAAACCTCATCCTCACATAAACCTCATCCTCACATAAACTCTCACATGCCGCCGTTGCCCGAGGGTGCTGTCTCTCCCCGCTCTGTGTCTAATCGAATTCATCACGCTGTCTGATCCGGAACGCAGGGAGTTGTGGATCGTCTGCCAGCATGTGAAAGGGATCGTGCTGAGGACATGTGTCTGCGTTATTAGCAGAACCGCTACCTGCGCTGACAGTCAATCACGCTTAACACACTCAGATTAAGGGTATCAGCCTGCGGGACGTTCTGACCCCTGTTTACAACACTTCATGTACTCGAGCAGGAGGAAAGTCAGATTTTAGATGAGAGTTTGTTAGATTTAGACACTGCTCATCCGAATCCCATCATGCTCTAGTGTTTATTCTGGTTGCAGGCATGTCCCGAACACAAGCTGGCCGTAGCTGGAACAAGAGAGCACTCATTGTTCTAAATGTGCTGAAGTTAAAATCACATGGTTGTACAAACATTTTTAGAAATGTCATTTGGTCAGCTCTTTGCCTTGTTGTTTGAGGGGTAAAGCCGCTCCTCTGGGTTTAAAATATCCTATTGGAAGACGGACAGACTTTCTCACACACACACACACACACACACACACACACACACACACACACACACACACACACACACATTCTCTCATATCCAACTCTGGCCTGCAACATGGTGATTACCTCTGATCTCCCTTTTGCTGCCAATTTAATTCAGGCTAAACATAATAATACTGAGAACTGAAAGCTTGCATATGTAGAGGAAAAAACTGGTGTTGCATGAGGGAAAATTTGCAGAATTTAAATTTTTTAATTTAAGGATGCACTAAAGTTCTAAAGGTCAATTTACCTTTTAATTTCCCCTCATTCATTTTGCTTTCTTCTGTGGAACCAAAAAATATTGATATTTTGAAGATTTTTTTTCCCCCATGCAACAGTTCATGGTGACAACAGGCTTTATCTCAAAAACATATAAAATATAATAAAAAAAACACCTTTAAAGTATAATAGAAGTCACTTTTCACTTTTACACTTTTCACATATTTCTATTCAAAGCTGCACTTGTTTGATCAGAAATACAGTAAAAACAGTGAAATATTTTTCCAATGTAAAACAGCTGAACTGAACAAAAGTATTAATTTAACAATACCTTTCTGACCCTACAACCCAGCGTCGGAGAGTTGAGCGTTCAGTCTGCTCTAGAGAAGTAGATCAGCAGGTTTATTGGAAAACGCCTGATTCAAAAGAACGATTGATCCAGTGATTGAGTTCAGTTCCCCGAATCACTGATCGTGTGCGGCGGCTCTCGAAGCTCACTGAGAGACCAGAGATGTGTGGAGATTCTCCAGAAAATAAGGACATTTTGAGTGACCCATTGCTTTAACATGTATTTCCATATTAATTAGGGGTGTAACGATTCCCTCATGTCACGATTCGATAAGTTTCACGATACGATATTATTGTGATACTCCAAGACAAATGATAAAAGTTTAACAAGAAAACGTACTGTTGATTAAAATGCTAAATTTTGTATCACTGTGTGTGTAAGTGAATAGTCTTGGACTCAATGCTGAAACCCAAAGCTGGACAATAGAGACGCCAGAATAACAATATTCATGATTCTGAAGATGAAAATACTGAATTATTTTAGACGAATACGCTTGCACTCTTTCACTGACTAGATATATTTAATATAACATAGGCCACTTTACTGGTAACATCAGACATTTGCCATTATCAGGACGCACACATATTCCCCCATCGCATTATACATTATATTCAACATTATATATAGTAGTTTAATGTAGAACTGACACTAAAACTCTTTTTTCTTTTCTCACACAGTCATTTTTATTTTGGGTGAACTATCCACGATATATATTGATGCATTATTGTATTGCGATATATTGTTGCATCCCTGATGTTAGTGTGTGTGTGTGTGTGTGTGTGTGTGTGTGTGTGTGTGTGTGTGTGTGTGTGTGTGTGTGTGTGTGTGTGTGTGTGTGTGTGTGTGTGTGTGTGTGTGTGTTCAGTGCTGCAGGAGGGGAGATCTTTAACCAGTGTGTGGCTGACAGAGACGAGGCCTTTAAAGAGGACGATGTGAAGAGGCTGATGAGGCAGATTCTGGAAGGAGTGGATTTTCTTCACCGGAGGAACGTCGTGCATCTGGACCTCAAAGTGAGTGAAGATCACGCGCAACTGCAAACGTTCTAATATCTAGCAAACTAATGTAACTAACGGTCAAATATTTTACATTTGTTTTGTGAATTTCTTTCTTAATTTAAATGGTATGAAACTTGGTAAAGGTTTTGCCACTTGCTCAGTGAACACACACACACACACACACACACACACACACACACACACACACAAAATAATGGACATGATTCGAACAGGCTGAATTGTCCTGAATAAAATTGTCACACTTGTGCTCCTCGCGGTCAGAAACGAGCGCATTGGAAATGAATGAGACGAGTTTCCTCTAGTGGAAGCGTTTGGTACTGCAGCCGAACACACTCTCACTGAAAGATCATTTTTTGAGACATCAGGCTCAAATTTGTTTAGATTTATGGCTTTGATTTTCTCTTAGAGAAAAACATGTTTTTTTGTTTTGTTTTTCATAACAATAAATGTAAAGTTCTCTTTTTAAACTTTTTTCACTTCAGCAATAATCTGCCGAGTGTCGTCTTTGAAAAGAGATCAAACTTCAGTCTGTCGCTCTAAAGCATTCAGGATTTACCAGTTTAAGCTGGAAAATACATTTTCAGGTCTACGCTCAAACAGTGAATAAATGGATTATAAATACAGCGTAATATAATTTAGTACCATACAAAATATTAAATAAAAAAACATTATCAAACTAAAAAGTACATTAAGAGCTCCAGAGGGTGTCAGGGTTGTGTTTGATTGTGTGGGCTGAACACATCTGCTTTATTCACCAGAGCTACAAGTGTGTAATTACACCAGGGGTAGAAGTATATAATCATTCCTGCAGTATAATTATGCAGCGCAGGTCTACTGGTCTACTGTACTGGGCGGGTCTACTGTACTGGGCGGGTCTACTGTACTGGGCAGGGCAGGTCTACTGTACTGGGGCAGGACTACTGTACTGGGCGGGTCTACTGTACTGGGCAGGTCTACTGTACTGGGGCAGGTCTACTGTACTGGGGCAGGTCTACTGTACTGGGGCAGGTCTACTGTACTGGGCGGGTCTACTGTACTGGGCGGGTCTACTGTACTGGGCGGGTCTACTGTACTGGGGCAGGTCTACTGTACTGGGGCAGGTCTACTGTACTGGGGCAGGTCTACTGTACTGGGCGGGTCTACTGTACTGGGCAGGTCTACTGTACTGGGGCAGGTCTACTGTACTGGGGCAGGTCTACTGTACTGGGCGGGTCTACTGTACTGGGCGGGTCTACTGTACTGGGCGGGTCTACTGTACTGGGCGGGTCTACTGTACTGGGGCAGGTCTACTGTACTGGGGCAGGTCTACTGTACTGGGCGGGTCTACTGTACTGGGCAGGTCTACTGTACTGGGCGGGTCTACTGTACTGGGGCAGGTCTACTGTACTGGGGCAGGTCTACTGTACTGGGCGGGTCTACTGTACTGGGCGGGTCTACTGTACTGGGCGGGTCTACTGTACTGGGCAGGGCAGGTCTACTGTACTGGGGCAGGTCTACTGTACTGGGCGGGTCTACTGTACTGGGCAGGTCTACTGTACTGGGCGGGTCTACTGTACTGGGGCAGGTCTACTGTACTGGGGCAGGTCTACTGTACTGGGCGGGTCTACTGTACTGGGCGGGTCTACTGTACTGGACAGGTCTACTGTACTGGGCGGGTCTACTGTACTGGGCGGGTCTACTGTACTGGGCAGGGCGGGTCTACTGTATTGGGCAGGTCTACTGTACTGGGGCAGGTCTACTGTACTGGGCAGGTCTACTGTACTGGGCAGGTCTACTGTACTGGGCGGGTCTACTGTACTGGGGCAGGTCTACTGTACTGGGCAGGTCTACTATACTGGGCAGGGCAGGTCTACTGTACTGGGGCAGGTCTACTGTACTGGGGCAGGTCTACTGTACTGGGCAGGGCAGGTATACTGTACTGGGGCAGGTATACTGTACTGGGGCAGGTCTACTGTACTGGGCGGGTCTACTGTACTGGGCGGGCATACTGTACTGGGCGGGCATACTGTACTGGGCGGGCATACTGTACTGGGGCAGGTATACTGTACTGGGGCAGGTCTACTGTACTGGGCGGGTCTACTGTACTGGGCGGGCATACTGTACTGGGGCAGGTATACTGTACTGGGGCAGGTCTACTGTACTGGGCGGGTCTACTGTACTGGGCGGGCATACTGTACTGGGGCAGGTCTACTGTACTGGGCGGGTCTACTGTACTGGGCGGGTCTACTGTACTGGGCGGGTCTACTGTACTGGGGCAGGTCTACTGTACTGGGCGGGTCTACTGTACTGGGCGGGTCTACTGTACTGGGCGGGTATACTGTACTGGGGCAGGTCTACTGTACTGGGCGGGTATACTGTACTGGGGCAGGTCTACTGTACTGGGCGGGTCTACTGTACTGGGCGGGTCTACTGTACTGGGCGGGTCTACTGTACTGGGGCAGGTCTACTGTACTGGGCAGGGCAGGTATACTGTACTGGGGCAGGTCTACTGTACTGGGCGGGTCTACTGTACTGGGCAGGTCTACTGTACTGGGCGGGTCTACTGTACTGGGCGGGTCTACTGTACTGGGCGGGTCTACTGGGCTGGGCAGGTCTACTGTACTGGGGCAGGTCTACTGTACTGGGGCAGGTCTACTGTACTGGGGCGGGTCTACTGTAATGGGGCAGGTCTAATGTACTGGGCAGGTCTAGTGTACTGGGGCGGGTCTACTGTACTGGGGCGGGTCTAATGTATTGGGGCAGGTCTAATGTATTGGGGCAGGTCTACTGTACTGGGCGGGTCTACTGTACTGGGCGGGTCTACTGTACTGGGGCGGTCTACTGTACTGGGGCGGTCTACTGTACTGGGGCAGGTCTACTGTACTGGGCGGGTCTACTGTACTGGGCAGGTCTACTGTACTGGGGTGGTCTACTGTACTGGGAGGGTCTACTGTACTGTCTACTGTACTGGGCGGGTCTAGTGTACTGGGCAGGGCAGGTCTAGTGTACTGGGCAGGTCTAGTGTACTGGGGCGGGTCTACTGTACTGGGGCAGGTCTAATGTACTGGGCAGGTCTAGTGTACTGGGGCGGGTCTACTGTACTGGGGCAGGTCTAATGTACTGGGCAGGGCAGGTCTACTGTACTGGGGCAGGTCTACTGTACTGGGCGGGTCTACTGTACTGGGCGGGTCTACTGGAATGGGGCGGTCTACTGTACTGGGGCAGGTCTACTGTACTGGGCGGGTCTACTGTACTGGGGCGGTCTACTGTACTGGGGCAGGTCTACTGTACTAGGGCGGGTCAAATATACTTGGCAGGGCAGGTCTACTGTACTTGGCGGGTCTACAGTACTGGGCAGGTCTACTGTACTGGGCAGGGCAGGGCAGGTCTACTGTACTGGGCAGGTCTTGTGTACTGGTCTACTGTACTGGGGCAGGTCTACTGTACTGTGCGGGTCTACTGTACTGGTCTACTGAACTGGGCAGGGCAGGTCTACTGTACTGGACAGGTCTAGTGTACTGGGAGGGTCTACTGTACTGGGCAGGGCAGGTCTACTGTACTGGGCAGGTCTAGTGTACTGGGCGGGTCGACTGTACTGGTCTACTGTACTGGGCAGGTCTACTGTACTGGGCGGGTCTACTATACTGGGGCAGGTCTACTATACTGGGGCAGGACTACTGTACTAGACGGGTCTACTGTACTGGGTGGGTCTACTGTACTGGGCAGGTCTAGTGTACTGGTCTACTGTACTGGGGCAGGTCTACTGTACTGGGGCAGGTTTACTGTACTGGGCGGGTCTACTGTACTGGCAGGTCTAGTGTACTGGGAGGGTCTACTGTACTGGTCTACTGTACTGGGGCAGGTCTACTGTACTGGGCGGGTCTACTGTACTGGGGCAGGTCTACTGTACTGGGCGGGTCTACTGTACTGGGCAGGTCTAGTGTACTGGTCTACTGTACTGGGGCAGGTCTACTGTACTGGGGCAGGTCTACTGTACTGGGGCAGGTCTACTGTACTGGGCGGGTCTACTGTACTGGGCAGGTCTACTGTATTGGGCAGGTCTACTGTACTGGGCGGGTCTACTATACTGGTCTACTATACTGGGGCAGGACTACTGTACTGGGCGGGTCTACTGTACTGGGGCAGGTCTACTGTACTGGGTGGGTCTACTGTACTGGGCAGGTCTAGTGTACTGGTCTACTGTACTGGGGCAGGTCTACTGTACTGGGGCAGGTCTACTGTACTGGGGCAGGTCTACTGTACTGGGCGGGTCTACTGTACTGGGCGGGTCTACTGTACTGGGAGGGTCTACTGTACTGGTCTACTGTACTGGGGCAGGTCTAGTGTACTGGTCTACTGTACTGGGGCAGGTCTACTGTACTGGGGCAGGTCTACTGTACTGGGGCGGGTCTATTGTACTGGGCAGGTCTAGTGTACTGGTCTACTGTACTGGGTGGGTCTACTGTACTGGGCAGGTCTACTGTATTGGGCAGGTCTACTGTACTGGGCGGGTCTACTATACTGGTCTACTATACTGGGGCAGGACTACTGTACTGGGCGGGTCTACTGTACTGGGGCAGGTCTACTGTACTGGGGCAGGACTACTGTACTGGGTGGGTCTACTGTACTGGGCAGGTCTAGTGTACTGGTCTACTGTACTGGGGCAGGTCTACTGTACTGGGGCAGGTCTACTGTACTGGGGCAGGTCTACTGTACTGGGGCAGGTCTACTGTACTGGGCGGGTCTACTGTACTGGGCGGGTCTAGTGTACTGGGAGGGTCTACTGTACTGGTCTACTGTACTGGGGCAGGTCTAGTGTACTGGTCTACTGTACTGGGGCAGGTCTACTGTACTGGGGCAGGTCTACTGTACTGGGGCAGGTCTACTGTACTAGGCGGGTCTATTGTACTGGGCAGGTCTAGTGTACTGGTCTACTGTACTGGGGCAGGTCTACTGTACTGGGCGGGTCTACTGTACTGGGCAGGTCTAGTGTACTGGGAGGGTCTACTGTACTGGGGCAGGTCTACTGTACTGGGTGGGTCTACAGTACTGGGCTGGTCTACTGTACTGGGGCAGGTCTACTGTACTGGGCGGGTCTACTGTACTGGGGCAGGTCTACTGTACTGGGCGGGTCTACTGTACTGGGCTGGTCTACTGTACTGGGTGGGTCTACAGTACTGGGCTGGTCTACTGTACTGGGGCAGGTCTACTGTACTGGGCGGGTCTACTGTACTGGGGCAGGTCTACTGTACTGGGCGGGTCTACTGTACTGGACTGGTCTACTGTACTGGGGCAGGTCTACTGTACTGGGCGGGTCTACTGTACTGGGCAGGTCTAGTGTACTGGGAGGGTCTACTGTACTGGGGCAGGTCTACTGTACTGGGTGGGTCTACAGTACTGGGCTGGTCTACTGTAGTGGGGCAGGTCTACTGTACTGGGCGGGTCTACTGTACTGGGGCAGGTCTACTGTACTGGGCTGGTCTAGTGTACTGGGGCAGGTCTACTGTACTGGGTGGGTCTACAGTACTGGGCTGGTCTACTGTACTGGTCTACTGTACTGGGGCAGGTCTACTGTACTGGGGAAGGTCTACTGTACTGGGAGGGTCTACTGTACTGGGCTGGTCTAGTGTACTGGTCTACTGTACTGGGGCAGGTCTACTGTACTGGGGCAGGTCTACTGTACTGGGGCAGGTCTACTGTACTGGGCGGGTCTACTGTACTGGGCGGGTCTAGTGTACTGGGAGGGTCTACTGTACTGGTCTACTGTACTGGGGCAGGTCTAGTGTACTGGTCTACTGTACTGGGGCAGGTCTACTGTACTGGGGCAGGTCTACTGTACTGGGGCAGGTCTACTGTACTAGGCGGGTCTATTGTACTGGGCAGGTCTAGTGTACTGGTCTACTGTACTGGGGCAGGTCTACTGTACTGGGCGGGTCTACTGTACTGGGCAGGTCTAGTGTACTGGGAGGGTCTACTGTACTGGGGCAGGTCTACTGTACTGGGTGGGTCTACAGTACTGGGCTGGTCTACTGTACTGGGGCAGGTCTACTGTACTGGGCGGGTCTACTGTACTGGGGCAGGTCTACTGTACTGGGCGGGTCTACTGTACTGGGCTGGTCTACTGTACTGGGTGGGTCTACAGTACTGGGCTGGTCTACTGTACTGGGGCAGGTCTACTGTACTGGGCGGGTCTACTGTACTGGGGCAGGTCTACTGTACTGGGCGGGTCTACTGTACTGGACTGGTCTACTGTACTGGGGCAGGTCTACTGTACTGGGCGGGTCTACTGTACTGGGCAGGTCTAGTGTACTGGGAGGGTCTACTGTACTGGGGCAGGTCTACTGTACTGGGTGGGTCTACAGTACTGGGCTGGTCTACTGTAGTGGGGCAGGTCTACTGTACTGGGCGGGTCTACTGTACTGGGGCAGGTCTACTGTACTGGGCTGGTCTAGTGTACTGGGGCAGGTCTACTGTACTGGGTGGGTCTACAGTACTGGGCTGGTCTACTGTACTGGTCTACTGTACTGGGGCAGGTCTACTGTACTGGGGAAGGTCTACTGTACTGGGAGGGTCTACTGTACTGGGCGGGTCTACTGTACTGGGTGGGTCTACTGTACCGGGCAGGTCTGTACTGGGCAGGGCGGGTCTACTGTACTGGGCGGGTCTACTGTACAGGGCGGGTCTACTGTACTGGGCTGGTCTACTGTACTGGGCGGGTCTACTGTACTGGGCAGTTTCACTGTGAGTGTTTCTCCTCAGCCTCAGAATATCCTCCTCACCAGCGAGTCTCCTCTCGGACACATCAAGGTTGTGGACTTCGGTTTGTCGAGGTTGGTGAGCAGCAGCCACGAGATCAGGGAGATCATGGGAACGCCGGAGTATGTAGGTAGGCACCAATCGTGAACCACATTCATACATCATACTGTACGTACAGTACACTCTTAAAAATAAAGGGTGTTTTCACAGCATTGGTGTTGAAGAACCATTTTGGGTTCATCTTTCTTTAGTGTGTATATGAGTATAGTCTACATCAGTGTCAGTGTTTCTGAACTCCTGAAACGCCTCCATTGTAGTCTTGAGTTTCTTCCGGGAACGAACACGTCACAATATTCCTCATTATAATAATTCATACGCAGAATAAAGGGGCGGGGCCTGGTTGAGTTAGTTAGTAGTGTGTTAAACTGGTGGTTATGGTAAGGGGCGGGACATTTCCCAAACACACTCGAAGCGCTCAACCAATCACAACACACTGCTCCGGCCGACCAATCAGAGCACAGTGTGGCTGCGTCCGAAATCGCATACTATGTGAGTAGGTACTACATTTAAATTAGAACGTACTTCGCGACCGTTAAAAAAGTACGTTCTATATAGTATGAATACGGGTAGTATGAATGGAGTCCGGACGTACTACATGCGCCATGTTGGTATTGTCACGTAACATGCGCGGTCACATCAGCGCGAAAATTTAAAGAGCCCGTTCCACTGACTGCACCAACATAACATTTTTAGTTCTTCTTTCCGCTTTCGTCTGCGTTTTTACGTCGTTCGAGCTCACAATTCAGAGTCGTCGGTCAGTTGCTCGCACACACACAAACCTGTGAACAATGGCAGAGGTTGATTTTTGGTAAGGAAAAAGTAATTTATTTGCTTGTGATAGTGCATCAATGAATAAACATGAATGAATCAATAATATGCGTGTGTTTATCTCTGTCGATTCATTCATGGATGGCAACATCACAGTGTGTGTGTGTGTGTGTGTGTGTGTGTATGTATATATATATATATATATATACACACACACACACAGTGAACAATAGGGTAACACACTGAGGTCAGATACAATACACACACACATTCATTCATGTATGAAGACTTAAGAGACGTAAAAGAAAAGGATTCTTCTAAAATGAGCATTTTTATCAAACTTGTATTATTTAGGTTCAGTAATTTCACTTTAATGACAATTAATAGGTCCTTTTCATTGCCATTAAAGTGAAATAACTGAACATAAACATACAAGCTTGATAAAAATAATCAAACTAAAAGAAAATTCCAGATGGCACTTAGAGGCTTTTACATCTTAAGTATTCATATATATATATATATATATATATATATATGTGTGTGTGTGTGTGTGTGTGTGTGTGTGTGTGTGTGTGTGTGTGTGTGTGTGTGTGTGTGTGTGTGTGTGTGTGTGTGTGTGTGTGTGTGTATATATATATATATATATATATATATATATATATATATATATACACACACACACATATAAGAAATGGATCATATACATATAATACATATACATATAAATAATCCAACACAGAAAACAAGTGTCTTGTCGATTCAAATCGTATTTTAAAATAAACTATGAACACGTTACAGATTGTGAGCCCTACAACGCCAATTCTTCATCTATATTTTAAAGATGGAGCTGACCTGCACCCCTCACGGTAGTCCATCCAGTCACTGATTGCGACCATGAGTGGAAAAAAAGGACATCAAGGTGCTGGTGTTCTAGCTACATATCACATATTTGAGCTTAATTTTTTACAAATTATTTACTTTAAATTTAGGTAGGAAAAATTCAAGTGGAAATCCAAAAATTGCCCAGGGTGTAAAGTTCTCATCTTGTACACATGCTTTTAAAGAAACAGATTTTAAATTATTTTAAAGTGATGCCCAACAAATGAGATTGTTAGTAAGAAAGTCCCTTTAGATCTTTAGAAACCTGTGAAGGTTACCTTACTGAAGCTGCTGAAGTTCATTTTCTTCCCTCAAGATGACACTTTAATAAAAAAAAGTTTTGCCAAAGTTTTGTGATTTTGTTTTAAACTTTTGTATTCTGTATCCATTTAAAAGTTAAATAATATACAAAAATAAAGCAAATACATTTTAAAGGTGTCTGGGGTATGTGGATATTTCTCTTCAGTGTGGCACTCATATTTTTCAGATATACCTGCAATTTGCTTGTTTCAAAAAACATCTGGAATCTGTCACAAAATAAGTGCACACACAACACCCTTTAAAAATATGAATTACTCAATGCCACATAATAAACACTTTACAATTGACAATCTAACTACTGTAAATCCCTGGGAATTAAGTGTTTTGTAATAAAACTTGCTAAAACAGCATTACAAAATGAACTTATAACAAATAAATGGAAAGAGAGTGTGTAACATTTGTTTTCTTTATTATAATTTATTTTTAGCAATTTCTAAAAGCTGAAGGAATCTTTCCTCTCTCTCTCGTCGCTCTTCTTTTCTTTCCTCTCTTCCATTAGCCATAAGAACACAGGTGTGGTCATCAGCCCCTGCAAAATCAATACAGAATTTAACATTAGTGATGAACCATGGTCAATCTATATTATTAAATTAATATTAATGTTGGACAAGTTGAGGTACACTTGATTACAGTAGCTTGCTTTGTAGCCAACACATATTACATATCAACACTGGTAAAGAAGAAATAAAATCGTTGTAAAATTAAAAAATAAAAGTTTTGTAACCCTCTCATTTAACTGAGAAACAACGTCGTTGTTTAAATAAAACAGTGTTAACTGACAGACATTAGCTCGTTCTGTTCGGCAATAATAATAATGATAAAATTGTCATTTTGCAGCCAATTCACAAACTTGTACCCTCGATTTACATTATTTAAACTTTTAACAAGTCAATCGTTTACTTATGATGTTAAACGAATACAATTTAACCACAAATAAACAAAAAGTGTTTTGTAAAGTACTTACACTTGAAAACAGCCGCGTCTCCGTTTTCCGCCATTTTCAAATATAACGACGACAACTCCTCTCCCGTGGCATCATGGGATAGTAAAGTGTCCATCGTATGCGCACTTCAGAATCTCGCCGGATGTAGTAGGTCATCCGGGTACTTCTCGCCTACTGTTTTTCGAATTCTATGATTTCGGACATACTACTCTGCTCGCGTACTGTTTTTCGCATACTATATAGTAGGGAAGTATTCGATTTCGGACGCAGCCTGTGCTTTTCAGAAGGAGGGGCTTCATAGAGACAGGAAGTAAACAGAGCGTTACTGACAGACTGGGAAGCGAGGAGCCGCAACAATGGAGAATATGAGGAGAATAATCAACATTCAAGCAGGAAAACCTGTTCTAGTGGAGATCATAAACAAGACTTTGTAAAAAGCATAATAAAGCCTCTTTAAAATAACCTTTTTTTTCTTAGTTTGAAGAACATTTTAAAAAACTAAAGACTTATCGATGTTAAATGCTCTTTGTGGAACCATCAATGCCAATAAAGAAGCTTTATTTTTGAGAGTGTTTGGACAAACTGGACTGAATTTATGTAAATGATTTGTTTTATCATTACAGCGCCAGAAGTCCTGAATTATGAGCCGATAAGCACAGCGACCGACATGTGGTGAGTCCCTGCATCTGTCATGTTCACCGCCTGGGTGTTTCCCGTGCGGCTCCTGACGTGTCCTCCTGGAGGCCATCAGTGTTTCACCATCATGGTTATGATCTATCCTCAAGCGCAGTTTCTGGGTTTCCTCTGAAACAAACGGTGTATTCACTAGTGAAAGTGTGTTGGTTGTTTTCCCAGCTGTTCGGCTTCAGGATATATTATGCAAGAACATTTGTAACCTAAAGTGTTTTATTAACAATGCTGCTTTGAGAGAAGTCTATTTGTAGCCTAAATGTCGTCCCGAGGAATCATCATCATCACTATCATTACACTCTCTCTCTCTCCCCTCTCTCTCTCTCTCTCTCTCTCTGATAGGAGCATCGGTGTCCTCGTGTACGTGATGCTGACGGGTATCTCTCCGTTCCTGGGCGACGATAAGCAGGAGACGTTCCTCAACATCTCTCAGATTAACGTCAGCTACACCGAGGAAGAGTTCGAGACGCTGGACGAATCCGCCATCCACTTCATCAAGTCCCTGCTCATCAAAGAACCTGAGTGAGACGCGCGCTTATAACGGCACAAAAGACTTCTATCTCAAATAAATAGATAGTTCAGTCATGAAACTAGAGGACTCGGGCTGATTGGTCCTTTATAATCGCATCATTAGCTCATGGCTCAAGCTGATTGGCTCTGCTGATCCTGCAGCCAATGAGATCGCTCACTCAGCATTTAAACAGTTCGTTGTAATCTAGTCCTTAGAACACAGACAGATATTAATAAATGCTCAGCTGGTGGCTGGGGTTTATGTTCTCCTTCTCTATTAGTATGCAACGTGAAATCGTCTGTTAAAGTCGTGTTTCTAAGTTTGAGGCGCGTCAGCTCAGGCACACCGATATTACAGTATTATTCAGATCAATAGTTAATCAATCCTGAAAAATAATATGTATGATGGTTTGTAATGCATATGTGACACTGAAGACTGGAGTAATGATGCTGAACATTCAGCTTTGATCACAGGAATAAATTACACTTTACTATATATTCACATAGAGAACAGCTGATTTACACTGGAATAATATCTCACTGTTTTTACTCCATGTTTTATTTAAATAAATGCAGCTTTAATGAGCAGAAGAGACTCTTTCAAGAACAAAAAATCTTACCAACCCTGTTATATATGTATAACACTGTTTTATGTATATATATATTCATATTTTGATATTTTCATACCTTTTCTGCAATTTAATCAAACAGGCTGAAATGTTTAATATTGTTTTCCCTCCAAAATGATTTCACGTTTTTTTTTTTTTTACATTGATCACAAATTAAAACTATATTCATGAAAACATTAAAAATAATGTTGATTAGATAAAAGTCTGAATAAACTGCCAGTTGTTTATGTAAGACAGTTGTTTTAACAGTATACGTGCAGTAAATGTGAAACTGCAATGTGTGATGTGAACGTTGTTTCTAGTAAATAACATGGGGTTATTTTTTTTTATATTGGGTCACTATGTTGGGTTATTTTCCAAAAATGTTGGGTTATCTTGAACTCAAACTGCACTGCGGACGTTTCTGATGTTGATGTTGTGTGTACAGGAGCCGAGCGACCGCAGAAGACTGTCTCAAACACCAGTGGCTTCAGCTGACGGAGCAGGACCTGAAGGAGAGCATCTGTGAGCCCGTCAGCCCTGATGAAGAGGAGGAGGAGCTCTTCGTCATGGCCTCCTTCACCCCCGACCCCAAGGCCATCTCCAAACGCTTCAAGTTCCAGGAGCCCTTCTCCACGCTTCCCGGAGGATTCATCTACTGACTCACACACACACACACACACACACACTCGGCCTCCTCCCTGTAAAAACTGTTCAGTTCACTTACTTAAAAGATTGAGGAAACCCGTTGCCTTAAAATGAAGTAATGTATCAGTAGTGTAATGGTCAAGTTCAAGTTTATTTACTTAATAATTTAAAGGCAACGGGTTTACACATTTTTTTAAGTCAATAAACTTAATGCTTAATTGAAAAAATTAAGTTATATGAACGTGATAATTCCACATTACTTAATTTTTTCAATTAAGACGTTTATTTACTTAATCATTTTAAGGCAACGGGTTTACAAAAACATAAGTTGGGTCAACTGATCAGTTCTTACAGCTGTGCTCACTCTCGCGATCTGAACCCGTAAGCCAAACGATGTTGTTCTGCTCTTTCTGTTCGTGCTGCTTTATATTTACATGGTTGCGTTCCTGAAGACGAAGCCTTGCTGTGATGCTCTCGAGTTCCTTTCGGTGCCATGCTTCAATATTTTGATGATAAGGGTCATAACGTTTCTCGTGATGTCGTCTTCTGGTTGCCTTTGACATGTTTGTACAAAATTAATGTTGTTTGTTTTTTCTGCAATCCAGAATTAAATGTAAATTAATCTAATTTTATATTATTTCAGTGTCATGTTTAAAAAGCCATTTTGTATGTTCAGGTCATTCCTGGGTAAAGATTTCCACAGCAATAACACTTACATTTACACATATATATGAAGAAGATGTGTCTTTCTGTGTGTTTAACTCATGTTAGAGTTATAACTGTAAATTGATTTGTCACTATAAAGAATATTTTAATGGCAACAAATTTCCAAGTGACTGTATTGATGCTGTAAATAAAAACTTGTCTTGAAGGCCACTCACTCACCCTCATTATTATGATGATTATTTTTAATTTTTAATCTAAATAAAAATAAATATATTTTCTGTATCTAAATAAATGTCATGCACAATCAGCTGTTCACCTGAACACAAGGTGTAACATCGGAGTTATAACCCTGTTTCTGATCTATCAGATTGTAACATTTGTTTAATAATACGATTTAACAGTGTGTGTGTATATCTATTTTTTACAGTCTATGGTGTGTGTATATATATATATATATATCTTTTTTGCAGTTGTTTGCTAAAAACTATAAGCGTATAAATACCAGAGGAGAAATATAACAAATTATCTCAAACTACAACAGCTCAATTAATTAAATATACAACATTGAAGCTGCAGTAAACGATTTTTCCCTCCCTTAACTCGCGTGATTGGCTGAGAGCTGCCAGCAGGATTCCTGATTGGCTCACACACGCGACAGTGTAGTGTGCGAAGCCTAGGGTTGTTGTCATCAAAAGAAGTGTGATTGCTTAGACACCTCACCTATTTTATTTGTATCTGTCTGGTAGTTGGGATATGTGGAATTCAAAAGAAAAAGCAGAGTTCCCACAAGTGAATCTGAAAAAAAAAAAATCCCTGGAAAGTTTTTAAAAATAAACACACACAGACACAGGTCCTTGAAACTGCTTGAATTTATTTTGTGCAAGAAGTTTTCTGGGGAAAAATTCTATATTATTCCCTCCGGTCCGTTAATATGTTATTTCGCCAACACTTCGTGGCCAATGCGCACTAGCTTGCTTGATTTGCGTTAGTTACGCGCATTTACGCGTTAAGTGTTTCCCGCGTGCTGTATTTTTTTACAGTCTGTAGTTGTACGTTGCCTTGCTCTCCTGAAATGTGTCCCCACACTGAGTCCTTGAATTTGAGGGTATTGGACATGGAAAGTCCTTGAAAGGTCCTTGAATTTGAAGTTAACCAAGGTGTGGGAAACCCTGAAAAAAATCACAGCTTGGTTTGACTTTAAACAACCAAGTAAAGTCCACAAGCAAGTAAACAAAAGAGACCCTTTTCACATTTCCGGGTTTCTCAGAAGCAGAAGTCGTGAGTGTGTGTGGTTGTCCCCATGGTTGTTCCCCTGACTGTGTGTGTGTGTGTGTGTGTGTGTGTGTGTGTGTGTGTGTGTGTGTGTGTGTGTGTTCCCATTTGCTCAAATAGTAACAGAAAGGTAACAGTATTTTTCACAATTTTCAAAAAGAGTAAAAAAAAAATGCAACTGATATTGATAACGGCAGTCAGAATAAATATGTTTATTTTACCATTACTACCACCACAGCCGTTGTATTAGAAACACCCTCACAGCAGCGTTTAGTGAAATAAATGTACATACAGTTTTTAAAAAATGAAAATACAAAAAACTTTGCATGATTCCGGATGCGGAGACCGTTAAAGCGCCTCATCACAGTCTGTGGGAAGCTCTAATGGAGATGGCCTTGGTTTTGGCGCCCTCTGCTGCGTGACGTCATGTAATTGTTTTGAGCTTTTCAAACACATTTATTTGGTTTTGCTTTTTTAAATTTTATTTTTTATTTATTATTATTAGTATTAACATACATGTCTCTGTTGGTAAATTGGTGTTACATATTGTAGAGCTAAAAACGTAAACTAATAAAATCTGTATTAAATCTACAGAACTAGCGCGTGTGTGTCAGTAGTATCCTGCC
>NC_138242.1:2185000-2217500 GCF_964197995.2 Scardinius erythrophthalmus
GCTCGGCAGGGATGATGTGAAGAGACTCCGGCTCGGCAGGGATGACGTGAAGTGACTCCGGCTCGGCAGGGATGACGTGAAGAGACTCCGGCTCGGCAGGGATGATGAGAAGAGACTCCGGCTCGGCAGGGATGACGTAAAGAGACTCCGGCTCGGCAGGGATGATGAGAAGAGACTCCGGCTCGGCAGGGATGATGAGAAGAGACTCCGGCACGGCAGGGATGATGTGAAGAGACTCCGGCTCGGCAGGGATGATGTGAAGAGACTCCGGCTCGGCAGGGATGATGTGAAGAGACTCCGGCTCGGCAGGGATGATGTGAAGAGACTCCGGCTCGGCAGGGATGATGTGAAGAGACTCCGGCTCGGCAGGGATGACGTGAAGTGACTCCGGCTCGGCAGGGATGATGAGAAGAGACTCCGGCTCGGCAGGGATGATGTGAAGTGACTCCGGCTCGGCAGGGATGATGTGAAGAGACTCCGGCTCGGCAGGGATGATGAGAAGAGACTCCGGCTCGGCAGGGATGACGTGAAGTGACTCCGGCTCGGTAGGGATGATGAGAAGAGACTCCGGCTCGGCAGGGATGATGTGAAGAGACTCCGGCTCGGCAGGGATGATGAGAAGAGACTCCGGCTCGGCAGGGATGACGTGAAGTGACTCCGGCTCGGCAGGGATGATGTGAAGAGACTCCGGCTCGGCAGGGATGATGAGAAGAGACTCCGGCTCGGCAGGGATGACGTGAAGTGACTCCGGCTCGGTAGGGATGATGTGAAGAGACTCCGGCTCGGCAGGGATGATGTGAAGAGACTCCGGCTCGGCAGGGATGATGTGAAGAGACTCCGGCTCGGCAGGGATGATGAGAAGAGACTCCGGCTCGGCAGGGATGACGTGAAGTGACTCCGGCTCGGTAGGGATGATGAGAAGAGACTCCGGCTCGGCAGGGATGACGTAAAGAGACTCCGGCTCGGCAGGGATGATGAGAAGAGACTCCGGCTCGGCAGGGAGGACGTGAAGTGACTCCGGCTCGGCAGGGATGACGTGAAGTGACTCCGGCTCGGCAGGGATGACGTAAAGAGACTCCGGCTCGGCAGGGATGACGTGAAGTGACTCCGGCTCGGTAGGGATGATGAGAAGAGACTCCGGCTCGGCAGGGATGACGTAAAGAGACTCCGGCTCGGCAGGGATGACGTGAAGAGACTCCGGCTCGGCAGGGATGACGTGAAGTGACTCCGGCTCGGTAGGGATGATGAGAAGAGACTCCGGCTCGGCAGGGATGACGTAAAGAGACTCCGGCTCGGCAGGGATGATGAGAAGAGACTCCGGCTCGGCAGGGAGGACGTGAAGTGACTCCGGCTCGGCAGGGATGACGTGAAGTGACTCCGGCTCGGCAGGGATGATGAGAAGAGACTCCGGCTCGGCAGGGATGACGTGAAGTGACTCCGGCTCGGCAGGGATGATGTGAAGAGACTCCGGCTCAGTGTGAAGAGACTCCGGCTCGGCAGGGATGACGTGAAGAGACTCCGGCTCGGCAGGGATGATGAGAAGAGACTCCGGCTCGGCAGGGATGACGTAAAGAGACTCCGGCTCGGCAGGGATGACGTAAAGAGACTCCGGCTCGGCAGGGATGACGTGAAGTGACTCCGGCTCGGCAGGGATGACATGAAGTGACTCCGGCTCGGCAGAGATGACGTGAAGTGACTCCGGCTCGGCAGGGATGACGTGAAGTGACTCCGGCTCGGCGTGAAGTGACTCCGGCTCGGCGTGAAGTGACTTCGGCTCGGCAGGGATGATGTGAAGAGACTCCGGCTCGGCAGGGATGACGTGAAGTGACTCCGGCTCGGCGTGAAGAGACTCCGGCTCGGCAGGGATGACGTGAAGTGACTCCGGCTTGGCAGGGATGACATGAGGAGACTCCGGCTCGGCGTGAAGTGACTCCGGCTCGGCGTGAAGTGACTCCGGCTCGGTGTGAAGTGACTCCGGCTCGGCAGGGATGACATGAGGAGACTCTGGCTCGGCAGGGATGACGTGAAGTGACTCCGGCTCGGCAGGGATGACGTGAAGTGACTCCGGCTCGGCGTGAAGTGACTCCGGCTCGGCGTGAAGTGACTCCGGCTCGGTGTGAAGTGACTCCGGCTCGGCGTGAAGTGACTCCGGCTCGGCGTGAAGTGACTCCGGCTCGGTGTGAAGTGACTCCGGCTCGGCAGGGATGACGTGAAGAGACTCAGGCTTAGAGGGTACTGTGGGATTGCAGGGCCCCTAATGACGAGCTGCTCAACAAAAGGGCATAGTCAATATATTGTGCTAGTGGATCTTTCCTCCAGGTAGCCGTGAACGAATAGGTTCTTCACCCATTAAAATCCACTTGGTGACAAATTGCACAGAACTCCTCAACACAGTTCTCAATGGCCTGGTCGCCTTGACAGAGCCACAGGAGACAAACTGCTGGGCAAAATTACTAAAACTTAATCTAAGTCGAATCTGAATATATAAAAAATAAAAGCTAATTCAGCATATAATTTGATACTATAATACTAAAAAAGATATTAAATAATTCTAAAATTAGACTGAATTACCATTTAAATATCAGGTTATATGAACATGATAATGAAGTGTTTTGCAAATTCAAATGGTTTTCCTGTAGAAGATTTCTATAAAAGGACACGACATACTGTTTAGTGTGTGACCATTCTTTAGTCATAACTGTTGGTGTAATGTTGATGTTGTGTGTCGCATGTCACTGAAAGGTTTATCGGAGAGGAATCGTCAGCCGCCGGAGTGAAGTGTGAGCTGACCGACAGCCCGACCTGGATAATAGATCCCATCGACGGGACCTGTAACTTCGTGCACAGGTACCAGAAGCGTCTTCATATACTGTTTAAATCATCAGAGAAATATATTCCCAACACACAATCCTTGGCTTGCAGTTTTCCCATGGTGGCAGTGAGCATCGGATTCGCTGTGAGGAAAGAGGTAAAGCAGGGATGAATCCCAATGACTGATGATGTACATGTACAGTATAAAGTGTGTGTGAATAATAAACGTGTGTGTGTCAGCTGGAGTTTGGTGTGATCTACCACTGCTTCGACGGGACGCTGTACACCGCCAGGAAAGGACACGGAGCCTTTTGCAATGGTGTTCGACTACAGGTTTCCAAAGAGAAAGGTCAGCTAATTATTTAACATATTTTTTTGCAATAAATGATAATCAACTTGCCGCTTTATAATGGCAAAGTAAAACTGATCTGAATTATAAAACACACAGTAACGGTCCTGAATGCTGATTAGACCATTGTTAAACAATAAATGTTTCCTTGACAAATTAAGAAAACTAAAAATAAATATAATAATACTAAATTAATTAAATACAAATAAATTAAAGCTAAACCTTTATTATAAAAAAAGACAAAAACACATTACAAAATTACTAAATCTAAAATTAAAATGAAAACAGAAACTATGAAAATAAAATAAAGAAAAAGGTCAGCAAATTTTGCAATAAATGATAATCAATTGTCACTTTATAATCGCAAACTAAAACTGATTTGAATTATAAAACACATAGTTATGGTCCTGAATGCTGATTAGACCATTTTTAAACAATAAATGTTTCCTTGACAAATAACTAAAAGAAGTTTAAGCTGATTTTCTAAAATTAGACCATTGTTAAACTACTGTATTAAAGTTTTTGAAAGAGTCTCTTCTGCATTTATCTGATCAAAAATACAGTAAAACAGTAATTGTTACGGTGTGGCAGAGGGACGGGGATCTGTGTGAAAACACACACAAATAAAGGTAATCTAAATAAGAGATCCAACAGGAGAAACATAAATCCAAAAAGGAGAAGAAGATGATAAAACAAACAGGAAACAACGCCTGACAAAAGCCGATAACAAGGGCTAACAAGGTACAGGTGATAGTAATCAATCACTATGGTAACAAACAACAGTAACTATAGAAAAAAAAGTAAAACAGGAACTAAACACAGGAGAAACCAGAAAACACAATTCAAAATAAGTCACATTACACAAAATACAAGGGAAACCATGACAGTAATATTCTAAAATATTATTCCAGTGTAAAACATAACTTTTCTATGTGAATATATAGTAAAGTGTAATTTATTCCTGTGATTAAAGCTGAATGTTCAGCATCATTACTCCAGTCTTCAGTGTCACATGATCCTTCAGAAATCACTCTAATATGATGATCTGATGCTCAAGAGACATTTATGATTATTATCAGTGTTGAAAACAGCTTCATATTTTTGTGGAAACTGATACATTTTATTTTTTCAGGATTCTTTGATGAATTCTTTGCATTAATCTGAAACAGAAACATTTTTATAAAATTATAAATGTCACTTTTAAACATTGTAATGTGTCCTTGGTTAATAAAGGTGTGTGTGTGTATGTATGTATATATATATATATATATATATATATATATATATATATATATATATATATATATATATATATATATATATATATATATATATATATATACATATATATATAAAGCGTACAGACCCCAAACTCTAATTTAAATGTGTATTTGAATAATTCATTAAAAAATATTAATGCTCTTTATGGGTTTAATCTCACTTTATTGGCCTGGTTTGCCTTTGCTAGTTAAATTGCACCGTACAGTAAATGCTGCAGACGTGATTACAGTATGTGATGATCTGATGTGTTTCGTGTCTCGGTCAGATGTGTCCAAGGCCCTGATTCTGACTGAGATCGGGGCCAAGAGAGACCCGGCAACACTGGATATCTTCCTGGGAAATATGAAGAAAATGTTGAGCGCACCGACTCATGGGTACGGCCACACTGGGGAAATCACATTTCATGTTGCACAAAGCAAAGATTATTGGAGTGTGTTTTACAAGAAGTCTTTATACTTCAAAATGAACTTGCCATTTCTCTGTGATTTAATTGTGAAATTTACTATAATCGTACACCATTTTTTCCAGTGCAACATGATTTACAACATGAAATCCATTTCATTTTTTCCCAAATTCTGTTTTATTTTTTTCCCCAAATTCAGTTTTTTGGGGTTTTCATTTTTCTGGACTCCATTTTAATGGTTGTTAAATTTTAGAAGAACTTAGAATGGCCCTATGAAATACAAATTTTTCCTAATGAAATTCTGTGTTGTGTATTTACATTTTTCTGGCAATCAAATGAAGGCATAAAACATTAATTTATATTTTAATCATATGAAAATAAACTATTTTTTGTCAAAGTGCTGCACAACAGCTTATAATTAAAACATGAAAGTCAAATTGTTTATTCCTTAAAAAAATAGTTATTATTATAATACCCCGCTTCGCGTCGAGCCTAACAACACCCTCAGACTTATTCACCATACAGCACAGCCTCGAGTACCTCATTACTTGCATACAGTCTGTTATGTAAATGTGTCCTTTGACCTTTGACCCGCAGTGTGAGGATCATCGGCAGCTCGACTCTCTCCCTGTGTCTCGTGGCCAGTGGGTCTGCGGAGGCGTATTACCAGTTCGGTCTTCACTGCTGGGACATCGCAGCGGCCGCCGTCATCATCAGAGAGGCAGGAGGAGTCGTCATCGACACCACAGGTTATTATTATTATATTAGTAGTATTATTATTATTACATCATCAGAGAGGCAGGAGTCGTCGTCATCGACACCACAGGTTATTATTATATTATTATTAATATTATTATTATTATTATTATTATTATATCATCAGAGAGGCAGGAGTTGTCGTCATCGACACCACAGGTTATTATTATATTATTATTGATATTATTATTATTATTATTATATCATCAGAGAGGCAGGAGATGTTTGAGTGTGTGTTGATGTCTCTCTGTGTTTGTGTCGTAGGGAACGCGCTCTCAACCTTGTGTGTTTGTGTGTATATAGTTGTGTGTGCGAGTGTGTGTTGATGTCTCTATGTGTTTGTGGCTTAGGGAACGCACTCAACCTCTTATGTGTGTATAGGTTTGTGTGTGTGTTGATGTCTGTGTTTGTGTCGTATGGAAACACGCTCGACCTCATGTGGAAAATCTTCTTTTATGTTCTTATCAAGTGTGTAATTCATTAATAATGTAGGATTTTAAACAATAAGGGCTTTTATCCCTGATTGATCGATTCATTATTATTAATATTTCATTAAAAACGCTGAAAACTCGAAGGTGAGAAACTCCATTGCTTAATCAAACAATGAGGCACACATGATGAAAATGTAAACATTTACATGTTCTCATACACAATGTAATATTTGTATATAAATTGTAACTAAAAGTAGGATGTTTAAACTGTAGGATGTTAATATAGCTCAGTGTTTGCATACTGAAATTTAATAGTGCTATGAAAAGTGCTATAATAAAAGCTGCACCTGCGATTCATTTTATGTATTGTTTGTTTAAAGTTTTATTCATTTTATTTGATGTTAGCTTTGATAAATCTACTGTACATAAAAATCATTATTCAGATTAGATCAGTAAGTTCAACATGCGTTCTGTGCCCTGCTAGGAGAACTGTTCCTTTAAAAACAGCATTTTTAGCTCACCTGTAGGCTCGAGGGAGGTATATAGTCCCAAGAAGGTATAAAGGGGGTGCAAAGCGGACTCAGTCTCCTTGCTCCCCTCAGGAACCCGACGATCAAGTCGTGCTTCCCCACGGATTTGGATCCACTGTATCATGATGTGCGTTAATATAAAGGCAACATACATCTTGCAGGAAAGAAAGCACGGAAGTGATGGAACAGCTTCGGGGGTCTTCTCCTGAGAACACCACTCAACGAACAGGTTCCACTTCTGGAGCCGGTTTCACAAAGCTATTTTAGTCCGGTCTATAGTGTTAGACTTAATTTAGACCAAAAAATTAGACACATTACCCCAGGCTAACTTAGGTCTAAGACTCTCTGTTACCTTGGCAACCAGCAGTAACAATCAGTTACGTTACAAACAGCCAAAAGAAAAGGAAAAATGGCTCATAATTTAAACATTTCTTCTTGTTACTACATTCTCTGCTAAATTTCCCAAGTAAAATGTCCTTGTAACTGTTATACTCCTCCAACAAACACATATTGTCCGCTGGGGTAAACTGCACCGAGCGGCTGAATGTGCTTACTCGATCCGCCATGTTTTTTTGTTTTGAAAAGTGTCTTATTTTACCCAGAATGCATTGCAGTGTAGTCCTACTTAAGATAGTCAGAGTCTTAACTGCTTTGTGCAACGGTCTGATTTAGATGTCTATCTGAAGTCTGACTATCTACTATATCTAAGCCTTAGTCAAAGTCTATCTTTGAGAAACCGGCCCCTGGTCGTAAGCAAGCCTAATTTTTTAGAGGGTGCTCTCGTAGAAGTGATGGTATCTACTATCATTTTGAGGTAGATACGTAGAACCTCCGCATCGAGACATGGAGTTTCCAGAGGGCTAACGCGGGTGCCAACGGTGCCCCATCCCTGAGATGTCTCAGAGGAATGGATCAGGAAGGGGCGGTCGAGAGGAGCACAGTTTGGGAAACTAGGTCCAGTTGGGCCATTAAGGGGAAGACCTGCTCCTTCTCCTTCCTGACTGAGCACAGTGTTGTGCAAGAAGGCTCACTGGGGAAACGCATCTTTGCGTAGGCCTTGGGGTTAGCTGTGTGCCAGTGTCTCCGTGCCGAGGGTCTCAGTCCCCCGACTTTGTGTGTGTTTGAGTAAACAACTGGCAATGGGACGAGCTCGGCGAGGCAAACAGATGTAACTGTGCGGCCCTGAAGTGATCCCAGAACAGCTGGACCGCCTGAGGATGGAGCCTCCACTCTCCCTCGGCCACAGGCTGTCGTGAGGCCTCGTCGGCGGCACGATTGAGCAGGCCGGAGCTTAAAGTGGATGAAGCGACCTCAGAAGCTTCTGACTCCATAGGAGGAGGTGGCGGGCGAGTTGCGACATGCGAGGGAAGCGTAGCGCAGCGATCGCTGTACTGAGCAGCGGCATCAAGCTAGGTGTACTGCTAGCAACTCGAGGCAATGCAAGCCAAAGCAGTTGGAGACTCGCCCAGACCCCCGTTACTGCACACCCGTTATACGTGGCCCCTCAGCTGGTGTTAGCAGACACTTGTTCTAGGGGCGTCTGGCCCGGAGAAACAAAAGGTCTGATCATGGGCTGAGAGTACTGAGTTGTACTGAGACTTCGACCCCTTGAATGCAAGAGCACAGGCATGGCCTGCGTTGCGGAAGGATAGAGATCTGAAGTACACGTCCTTCAGGTCGAACGCTGCAGACCAACCTCGGGGACAGAGCATTCGAAAATGCGTCTCTGTGTTTGCAACTTGAACAGAAGCTTGAAAAGGGCCCGACTCAAGAGACACAGGTCCAAGATTGGCCGTAACTCACCACCTTTCTTCACCACAATGAAGTACGGGCTGGGGAGCCAGTCTTCATATCAGCTGGAGGGACCGGCTCAATGACAGACGCACATTCACTGAACACTGAAGTGTAACGGATAGCGCTGAGCATGGGCGGACGCCGGCCGAACTGAATCGTATAGCCGAGTCTGCTGGTACGGAGGAGCCAGCTGGATCGGTTGGGAGCACCTAATGCTTCTACGAACCGGCCCGGTGGACCAAAGGTACCCGGGGTGAGGCAGCGAGATAGACGACAGGGACCCGGCTCGGAAGGCCCGAAGGCGGCCCGAAGCGGGGTCTGAGTGTGTGGTGCAATACTTAGCTGTCTCTACATAACGGCAGAGAGTGCGTGAGAAGGCGTGACCGAGTCCTCGAACCGCACCCAACTGCCGGCTGGCGATACAAGAGGTAGCTGAGGGGTGCAAGGCTTTACAGGGTTGCACACCGCCAGTCTGGCCCTCTTGGGACCCAGGAACAGAGAGAATTGCTCTTTCTTTGAAAATGTAGGTACCGCTGGCTCCACTTTTTCGGGAGCCAGCGGTGGAACAGACACACACAAACAAAGAACTCTACCGGCCCTTTTCAGCAAAGCTGCCATCTCTGGATCTGGCTCGGGCAGCGCTGGTGTCCCAGAGAGAGGCAGCGGAGCCGAGTCGTCATCTCCAGAGCCCAGCTCTCGCTTCCTCTGGAGGGGTCCCGAACGAAACGGCTGGTCGGTCCACTACAGAGCGACCAGCGTGTTCCTCGGGGAGCTCCACCGGTTGCGGTGTGAAAGAGGAGTGAGGGATCCACAGGGCTTTGCCGGGCGGATTACCCCACACTGTAATCCTCAGATCACCCAACCCATGCGGCACTCCGGCCTTCTTCTGGGAAGTTGGCCCAGAGGAAACACTAGAGCGGGGCATGGGAGTGTGGACTCCGTCCTCGCGAACGAAGGCGAGTCTCGATCAATTTATACCTGGGCTGCGGGGCGAGCGTGTGATGCAACTCACGCACGCCAGTGTGCATTGGCTTGTTTTAACAATACTCGAAGATGACAGGCTCCTTAAGCGCGATCCCGATCAGTCGACACGTGGACTACGTCGAACTCGAGCGACTGAAAGGGAACCAAACAATATAGTTCTGATGTGCAGCAAAAGATTGTTGAGCTTCACGACATAGAAAGTGTTTGTAAGAAAACAATCTTGAATTTCAAGAAAATTCAAAATCCCCATTTTGACCATCAGGGCAATAATTAAGAAGTTCCAATCAACTAAAGATGTTACGAATCTGCCTGGAAGAGTACGTGTGTCTATATATCATCTTAATGCAAGAGTTTGAGTGGACAAAGACTCTCCAAGGGTCACAGATGGAGAATTGCAGAGATTAGTTGAGTCTTGGGGGTCAGAAAGCCTTAATAATAATAATAATAATACATTTAAAAAAAGCAACATGTTCAGAGTCAGAAACGACTGGATCTCCAAAAGGGACCGGATTCTATGGTCAGATGAAACTAAAAAAGGGCTTTTGCCAGCCAACACGCCAGATGGGTTTTGGGTCACAGAGGGATGAAAAGTAACCCATGCCTACGGTTAAATATACCACTGGATCTTTAATGTTGTTGGCCTGTGTTTCTGCTGATACATGGCATCATGAATTCTAGCAAATACCAACAGATAAAAAATCTAAACCTGACGGCCTCTGCCAGAGCTCCTATAATGGGGAATAAGATCTCTCATTAAAAGCCTCAGATCTCCTCAGCCTCAGTGATGCTCCGTGTGATTCAGCTGATGGAGTTCTGTGTTCAGGGATCGCACTGTGATCATGCCGTACTGTACACGTGTGTGTGTGTGTGTGTGTGTGAGGATCGAGCTGAACGGGGCCAGAACTACAGTAATGACACACTGTGAAATCCACAGCTGGCAGATGTAGAGACACAGCCGTACCAGAAGTCACACACAAGAGCCTATTACACAGCCACGGGAATACACTAAACTAAACTAAACTAAACTAAACTAAACTTAAATGAAATAAAATGAAATTAAAAAAAACTAATAAATGACATAAGTGTCGTAGGGAACACACTTGACCGTGTGTTTGTCTTTGTGTGTGTTTGTGTCGTAGGGAACACACTCAACCTTGTGTGTGTGTGTCGTAGGGAACACACTTGACCGTGTGTTTGTCTTTGTGTGTGTTTGTCGTAGTGAACACACTCAACCTTGTGTGTGTGTGTGTCTGTGTGTGTGTGTGTGTCGTAGGGAACACACTTGACCGTGTGTTTGTCTTTGTGTGTGTTTGTCGTAGTGAACACACTCAACCTTGTGTGTGTGTGTCTGTGTGTGTCTTTGTGTGTGTTTGTGTCGTAGGGAACACACTCAACCTTGTGTGTGTGTGTGTGTGTGTGTGTGTGTGTGTGTGTGTGTGTGTGTGTGTGTGTGTGTGTGTGTGTGTGTGTGTCTGTGTCTGTGTCTGTGTCTGTGTCTGTGTCTGTGTGTGTGTGTGTGTGTGTGTGTGTGTGTCGTAGGGAACACACTTGACCGTGTGTTTGTCTTTGTGTGTGTTTGTGTCGTAGGGAACACACTCAACCTTGTGTGTGTGTGTCTGTGTGTGTCTTTGTGTGTGTGTGTGTCGTAGGGAACACACTTGACCGTGTGTTTGTCTTTGTGTGTGTTTGTCGTAGTGAACACACTCAACCTTGTGTGTGTGTCTGTGTGTGTCTTTGTGTGTGTTTGTGTCGTAGGGATCACACTCAACCTTGTGTGTGTGTGTGTGTGTGTGTGTGTGTGTGTGTGTGTGTGTGTGTCTGTGTCTGTGTCTGTGTCTGTGTCTGTGTGTGTGTGTGTGTGTGTGTGTGTGTGTGTGTGTGTGTGTGTGTGTGTGTGTCGTAGGGAACACACTTGACCGTGTGTTTGTCTTTGTGTGTGTTTGTGTCGTAGGGAACACACTCAACCTTGTGTGTGTGTGTGTGTGTGTCGTAGGGAACACACTTGACCGTGTGTTTGTCTTTGTGTGTGTTTGTGTCGTAGGGAACACACTCAACCTTGTGTGTGTGTGTGTGTGTGTGTGTGTGTGTGTGTGTGTGTGTGTGTGTGTGTGTGTGTGTGTGTGTCGTAGGGAACACACTCAACCTTGTGTGTGTGTGTGTGTGTGTGTGTGTGTGTGTCTGTGTGTGTCTTTGTGTGTGTTTGTGTCGTAGGGAACACACTCAACTTTGTGTGTGTGTGTGTGTGTGTGTGTGTGTGTGTGTGTGTGTCGTAGGGAACACACTTGACCGTGTGTTTGTCTTTGTGTGTGTTTGTGTCGTAGGGAACACACTCAACCTTGTGTGTGTGTGTGTGTGTGTGTGTGTGTGTGTGTGTGTGTGTGTGTGTGTGTCGTAGGGAACACACTTGACCGTGTGTTTGTCTTTGTGTGTGTTTGTGTCGTAGGGAACACACTCAACCTTGTGTGTGTGTGTGTGTGTGTGTGTGTGTGTGTGTGTGTGTGTCGTAGGGAACACACTCGACCTGATGTCCAGAAGAGTTGTGGCCGCTGGGACTCGTGAGATCGCAGACTACGTGGTGAAACAGCTTCAGCCTATAAACTACGGGCGTGACGACAGTGAACCCGACGACCTGCCCGTGACCCCTGACCCCTGACCCCTGACCTCTGACCCCATCCTATTACCTCAGAACACACAATCCTGCCACGTCACATCTGCAGTGTCCTTTCAACGCTATATTCCCATGTTTAAACATCCTAAAGTCCCGAAGATAAAGCGTAATCACTGGAGCCACGACCCTTAACCTCTAACCCCCGTCATCACGGAAATAATGTCAATCACTGGATCTTCAGCGGGTTTGCCTTGAAAATGCAAGGATGCGGATGATGCCAAATTACGAATATAACAAGTTTGATTCCATAATGGACGGATCTGCAGCTGGTTATGAACGCTTGTGATCAGAGAGTTTAGTCTTCTACAGTAGTGAGATCAGATCATTACTCAGGAATCATCGTTTTGCAATGGAAGAAAGGATGACATCTCTGAGCATTAATCCTATACACAAACACTGCTAAACTCCTTTCTTACTCAGTGTTTTTATCTTGATCTATGAAATATGATATTAGACCTTGTTTTCAGAGAATAAATGTAAACATTGAGCTTGTTTTAGGCATGTTTAGATGAAAAACAGTGAAAACATCTGGAGATCCGGTTCTACACGTTCATACGCAGTTAAATCATGTGACCGCTGATATATGCTCTTATTATGACTGAAACACACAACAAATCCTTGTGTTTGTTCCTGAAACTCACTGCGGTTAAACCTGTATTTTACATTTCTTATGTTTTCTAATGGCGGATGATCTATAGATCTAACAGTTGTTGTATAAATATAGAGATGTGAGTTTTTATAGTTCCTCTTGCTGTGCGGATCACTTATAAATCAGGGCGACATTCCTCTAGTATGACCGATTAAAACCATACAATGAAATCAATGCTGTCCAGTTATTATTCTCTCCATTAACCATATTCACTTTCTTATGATTGTGCAATTTTTGTGCATATTGTATTTGTTAGTTTGGGAGCAAAAGCAGAGGACTTTCCTCAAGTTGGATCTCTGTGAAAGGTGGCCACGGCTCCAGCTGTCTGCTCATATGCGAGAGATCTTGGAAATGAAATATACAGCTGAAATTTGGCAAATTCTATTGAATTTTATTCCCACATTCAGTCAAGCCACAGTCTGTTTAGATCCGGATAGATCTCCATTCTTTTGGAAAGACTTGGAGCTGCCAGCTTTAATATAAAGTTTAACCGAGCAGAGTTATGTTGTCCCTCACTGTTATGAGTTTCCCTCTTCTAACCCGATCACAGTCCAGAACATTAACATCAACATTAGCATTAGCATTAACATCAACATTAGCAATAACATTAACATGAACATTAGCAAACTCTATTGTTGCACATTTGGCTTCATCTGAGCTCCCTGCTAAAATTACATTTCCTCAAAACTTAATGCTGCAAAAAATGGCTGATGATTGACAATAAAATAAATAAATAAATATATATATATATATATACACACGCATGCATGCATACACACACTTTGCCATGCAAAAGTTTGGGATCGGTAAGATTTTAATGCTTTAAAAATAAATCTTCTGCTCACCAAGGCTGCATTTATTTGATTAAAAATAAACTTCAAAATTGTAAATATTTCTACAATGTAAATCTGCTGTTTTCTATGTGGATATATAGTAAAGTGTAATTTAGATCCTGTGATCAAAGCAGAACAAAAGTAGCCTACTAATGTAGGGGCCTCATGTGAGTAGTATGAAATGGTCTTTCACAATGAAATAATATTTAACAGTTTATTTTTATTTAATAGTTAATAGTTTACATGATAGACGTTTCTGCATTTATTTAAATATAGACATCGAATCAAAGCGCTATTGTGCAGTTCTGTGATGATCAGTGCGCCAGCAGGGGGCGCTGCAGCCGCTGTTATACTTGCACCGTTATTTATTACACATATTACTTAACAAATGCATCATGTAATTACATATTGACGATAAAATATATTTAAAAATATAAATGTACATTTAATAATGAAATAAAAATACATTTAATTGGTTATATTTGTTTGGGTAAACTGCATTGCATTTCTTTTTTCAAGCTTTCTTCGTAATAAATACATAAAAAAGTGAGAAATACGCAATAGCTTCTTTCTTTCTTTTTATATATAAATATGTGACGTGATTCTACAACCACTCGTTGTTATTCCTGTATAAAGTCGTGCGCGTCAGTTTCTCTCGCGTCTCCGGGACTAACACACACACACACACACACACACACACACACCTCTTCATCAGTGCTCGAGTCCTGCTGGAGTTATTCGTCAGTTTTGCAGGGTGGTCCTTCAGGCTGTTCATTGAGGAGGAGAAAAAGTGAGTCCAGATGCCAGTGTGCGCACAGCTGTGCCGCGTAAACGCGCGTCAAACGCTCCAGAACTGAGGAAAACGCGAGCGAACGCCTTTCACACTCGCCGAGGACTGTGCAATATCACGCCACGCAGTTTCGGAGGAAACCCAACAAACTTGGAGCGAATAAACATGCAACTTGTTGATGTTTCGCAGCGCGCGTGAAGCACCATGATCTCTCCTGTCAACAGGTAAGAGCAAAACCCAGTTTGGAGAAGAGGAAAACATGTCTGAGGAGAACTGAGGAGAAGTGAAGCAGACCCTCGGGATTATCTGGACTTTAAACTTCTTCACGCTTCTTTACCATGCGGACTACAGACTGATCCAGGATCATGTCCTGCGGCCGAAGCCGACAGAAAGACTGGACTTGGAGAGATTTGTGAATTCTGATCTCAGTTATTATATTATTGTGCTGATATGATGGCCTCGGAGGTGGTGTGTGGACTCATATTCAGACTCATTCTCCCAGTGTGCCTCGCTGCAGGTAAGAGACACTAAACACTGATCAAGCAACACTTGGTTCAGCTTATAGGTTTAAAAAAATAAAATCAGCATAACTTTTAAAATATTAGTAAATCTTCTTATCATTGAAAACATTTTTTTAGATATATATCTTCAATTAAACTACCTTATTTATACTCATATACAATGTCAATCAATGATTGTTGAAAAGCCAAATTGTAAATATGATTATAAACAGTTACTGGTTTACTAGATGGCTTTACTGGACGTGTCTTGTCTTGTTTAATATGCATTTCCATTTTTTATGGCATTTTTTATGGTGTTCAATCAATACACTACACACACACACACACACACACACACACACACACACACACACACACACACACACACACACACACATTAGTTAATATTTTTCAATATTTTTGTCTTCTTTGTTTCCTGCACAAATATCTAAGCGTTATTAAATTAAAATACATTTACTGGAGAAGCAAGATGACTGAAGATATTACGACTTGTTTACTCGGAAAATCTCCAAACTTGTGAGTTTATGCATAAAACAAAAACAAATATCTGCCAATGGGCTTGGACAAATACTTGCAAGATTATGTTTCTGACCCCATTGGTGGATATTTGTTCTTTTTAAGCATAAATTTGCTCAACTTTGATAAAAAAAAAAAAATTATTAAAAAAAAATCACAAACCCAGACTTTTTTTATTTTGCTTCTCTGGTAAATGTATCTTGATTTAAGAATGTTTAGTATTTATACAATATTTTGTTCTGGAAAAAAGGTAACACTTTACAATAAAGTTGCATTAGTTAACATGAATTAGGCTAATAATGAACTGCACTTCTACAACATTTATTAATCTTAGTAATTTTAACATTTACTTACACATTATTAAAATCAAAAGTTGTATTGTTAACATTAGTTAAAGCACTGCGAAATAACATGTACACACAATGAACAGCTGGATTTATATTAACTAACGGTAACAAAGATGAACAAATACTGTAACAAATGTATTGCTCATGGTTCGTTCATTAAGTCAATACATTAACTAATGTTAACAAACAAAACCTTATTGTAACGTATTACTGGAAAACAAGACCATTTTTTGTACAGTCAGTCATTTTAGTCATTGTTTAAACCAGGCGCTGTCAAACACACCTCGACTATAAATGTATACTGATATTAACGCTGGACAGTGTCACTGATTATAGTCTTCTACTTTCTGGACTGTAATTAATTGCATAAATTAGCATCTAATCATAAGCTTAACTTGCGGTGTGGTCATTAAAGAAGAACACAACACATGTTGAGGGAGCTTAATATGATGAAGGATGAGACGTTCATGGGTTTTAATGCTTCATGTAGTGATAAATGAGCAAAGTAACGAGCTCTTGAGGTTAAGAAGACCCAGCACAGCACAGGACATAAAAAGCCATTGATTATGATTCTATTATGATTAATTCATTGATGGATTTATTGATTTATAGTGCAAACACAGGTCTGAATCCGAATGACAATTAGTCAAATGTGGCCACATTATATGAAGTTTAAATGTGAATTTGCAGATGTGCTCTACTCTTTAACTATGAAAAAGCACTGATTTGCGTGCAGTTTTAATATGGTAACGTTTATGCTCTGTTTTGGTTCTGTTTGCCTTGTTCCCTGTCACTGTTAGTTGCCCTGGTTAGTGTGTGCCAGTTTGTTCCCTTATACTGATGATGTTCACCTGTTGTTCATTTATTTACCTCATTATTCCTTTGCTGCGTCCCAATTCGCACACTATCCGTCCTAATAGTATTTCAAATTAGAATTAGTGCCTCTCAAATCGTATGATGAAATGAGAATTCAAAGATATAATTCCAAATATTGTGTGTTGGACGAGGATTCAATTAGAAATACAAACTCGAATATAAAGTGTTAAAAAACTACAAAATGGCGGATCTGCGAGTTTGCCGGTTAGGTTTAGATAAAGGGGTTTGAGTGATTATTATACAGTATCTAACCTGCTGAAAATATATTTATTCAATGTTATCCACATTATATTTCATCTGCAACAGCATTGTGAACTTTTATGAAGATATGTCATTAACTTTTAAACGCATCATTATGAAACACACGAGGAGAGTCTCCGACTGCAGATCAGTGTGCTTCTACGTTTCTCTCAGCAGTAGGAAATTAAGTTGAATTAAATGTGGAGGATTTTAACTGTGAAAAGATGATTGACAGCACAGTTTAAACGCACTTAACTATACAGGTTCGCTAAAGACGCGATTATGACGGAGTAGTTAGTTTGTCCCAAAGCTTCTCTTCTGCTACACACTCAAAAGTATCTTCTTTTTCTCTTCAGAAAACAGTATATATAATATCCCTGAAATTCTCCAGTGGTTTCCCTAGTGGATTTATTATTATTAAAACATAATTTTGTTCTATTCCTCACGATCGTACGCTTCATTATGGCCACCGTTGTTTTTAATTCAGCAGTCTTTCCCTGTGAGAATTCAGTCTCTTTTGGTGTAAGATGAGTAATTCTGCACTCGACGTCTGTCAAAACAGCCCGTCTGCTGAAGTAAGCATGATCTCTTCCGCTCTCAGCTCTGGTTTTCCCCCAGATCCAATACAGAACCCTTGATATTTACATTCTCAATTGTCTGGTTTGAGTGAAACGCCTCTGTGTCCTGATAGTGTTGAATGTCTGTCGAACATCTGCCTCATCTGACTCACACACAGTCTGTTTTTACAGATAGTGAGGGCTTGAACTTCTTAAGCCTCCTGTCTCGGATCTCTAACAATCGAGATCTGTGCTTCCCACGACCCGCTGGTACGCCAGAAACACCCAACACTGTTTATTTGTGATAAAACGCCCAATGGAGTCGAGATCAGAGAGTCGAACAGCCGTCCTGTTTTACTGAACCCAGAGCTGTTCCACATCTCAATCTAGACAGCGGCGATGGTGTGTTCCCTACGATACAAAATAGCCCGCAAAATGATGTTAAACATTGGATCGTGTTTTAATCAAAATCAAAACTAGCACTCAAAAAATCATTGGGTGGGAGGAAAAACGAACCATTCAAGAGCTGTACGAGGCATTTAAAGCAAGCTAAAAGAGTTGTTTCTGATGATACACACATTTTACATATGAATTTTAATTTGTTACCATCAGGGAGACGATTCAGGGTCTTGATGTGGAAGTTTAATCGCTATAAAAACTTTTTTTTGCCAACATTTTAAATAGAGATTTTCAAAATTGATGTAGGATGCTGCTAGTTTTTATTATTGAAATGTTGTTATATTCTAATTATTGTTTGCTATGAACTGTGTTGTGTGTGATAGAAGTTGTGTACTGGCCATACAAGACAAATTTCCCAGGAATGGGAGAATAAAGTATAAAGTAAGCTGGTATTCCTGTCCACTTTTCCATTTTTTCCAGTCATTTTTCCCATATAAAGTCTTTGTTAAAGAGTTCATGAACCAAACCAACCAGATACGAGGAGAATCATTGCAAACTCTGATTTGAAGCAAAAAAAAAGTATTTAAAAATCACTCAAAAGGACAAGACTGTGCAGTTAACGTCTTTAATGAGGGAAAATAACTACAAGAATCTCAATAAAGTCAGCATGAAACTGCAGTTGTGCTTCTGGAACAAGAACAAATGAATTGGAATTGTAGGAATCAATGGAATTGATTGGATGTTTGTGGTTTGCTATTGGCTGATGTCATGTGAGTGACAGGTTGAGTCAATTAGGAATGCACGATATATCAGCCACAATATCAGTATCGGCCGATATATGTTATTTTTTAATGTTTTTGTTATCGGCCCAATAAGAAAATTTGGCTGATATATAAAAGCAGATAAATAATGGATTATGTCCTTCAGCTGAGACTCTTCAGATGTGCACTGTTCAACATGATGGTTTTGAATTGCTTATAATGAGAACATCATAATTGTGTGCTTGTGACATGGCTATTAATGGTGAGCATGTTGTTTTTGTAATCAGGTTTAAAATTAAATACAAATGTGGATTTAGATTTATCGGCCAATAGATGGGTTATCGGCTTTCAAATATAAAGAACTATCGGCTATCATATCGGCCAAAATGTTCATATTGGTGCATCCCTACCATGAATTTATCACAATAATGATGTGCACCGATAAATAATTCAGAATAAACACTGCAATATTCCATACAAAATAATAATTGCTGGATCTGTTGCTTCATAGCAATTCCAGAATGCAGTGCAAAAACCTCAGGCAAGTAAAGAGAAATTCTGCTTATAAATATTTCACAAAAGTTGCATTAAATTATTCTTAAAATATATTAGCACAAAACAAAACAAAAGTTGCAGTGTGCGTCAATACAGTCATTCATGATGTTTAATGATGATTAGGATGCTGTCTTATACGATAGGAGCCTACATTTCGGACTTTACTTCATCCTCAAGGATCCTGTAAAGGTCAAATCCTGCTCTTTTGTGAGGCACAAACCATCCGGCTTCTAAAAAGACATTCACATTAATAGTCCAAATAAAGCATGCACTCATCTCTGATGTTTAAATGTTATATCCGTATCAGGTCAATCGCTTGAGCATCATAAACACAGCTTTAAGTGATCGCTGTAAACACTAGACCTCTCGTGGGTGGGACGCTGACGAAGGTGAACGTAGGTTTTAGGTATACCGAAATATTTTATTGCTTTCTGAGGAAATATTTTGTTTGCTCGTTTACAGAAAGTAAACAACAGTTATTTACCTTTATAGAGGACGTGATACACAAAGGTACAACCAAACCTACCAAGAACAGCATCCGTTTGTGCAAATATTTGCGACTGCTTCCTTTTATACGGCTCTCTTCATCAGAAACAGCGTGCAAACTTTGCATTATGTTGAATTATTACTTACGATCTGACATTTGGACCATAACAGTACTTTAATCGACCCAGCCCAGGTAGAAGCGTTTACGTTCACACACTTGCATATACAGTCAAACCAAAATGTATTCAGACACATCTCTCACATTATCAGTTTATTCGCTATAGTTTAGAGAATGGTGATAAAACATGAGCAGAACTCAGTTGATGTTTGACTGGTTTTGTCCGTCCTTCTGTTAGACTGTCTCACACATGAATTATGTTGAATATCTGTCAGCTGTTAAATTTAACTACACAATTAGATAATACCAGTTTAGCTCAACCAATCACCAAGCAATGCTTCATTGTGTTCAGTGTGTGTGTAAAAAGAGCATTAGCAATTAAAGAAAACACACTTCAGCAGAACATGATCAGCTCAAAGTGTCCCAATCATTTCTGGTCCCAAATTTGTATAAATGTCACTGGTAGTCTCTGTATGGAGAATGTCTTGGTATAATATGTCACAGTTTAGTTTGCTCTCCTCACTTACATAAATTAACTATAGTGTCCTGCACACACTAGTGAAACAATATCAAAGATGATATCTGGTGTCTGAATGATTTTTGGTTTGCCTGTATGTCTCAGGCCTTCAGAATGAAGATCCACGTCTCTCTGTTTTGTCTGTGTCGTTTGATCTGGGGTTTGGAGGTGGTTGAGCTTAAACCACACATCGTGTTTTGTTAGACAGCTGCTTCATTTGTGGCTTTGCAGAATTAAAAAGACAGTTTGGAACATTAAAGACGTTGTTGACACACTACACAGTCACGCTCTCATTACGGCTCTATATTCCTCTAAATGGCGCACTGTGAAGTTACAGAGGACTAGTGCACACATCTGACCCAGTGCCTTTTAACTCTGGCTCGACTAGCCTTGACTGATTGAAAGCAGACCAGATTTGTTAGCTCAAATAAAACAAAATGTTGTTAAAGGCAAAATTTAAAGACGAAATTGACTTTGAACTATTGACTTTTCCACACAGAGAATGTTAGCCCCCAGCCAAATAACTACCAATTTCAGAAAGCTCGTAATCTAGTCTGTATTCTGATCAAATTCAATCCAGGATCATTTGAAAAACGTATCTGTGGTGACAAAATTATGTTATTCACTTTTAAAATTAAATGTAAGGTGAATGATGATTCTCTCGGAAATATGACTTTATGGAAATAATGTAAAATGGGTGGCCAACCGCAATTCTTGACTAATTTACATTAAACTTAGGAAAAGATTCATTGTCTATTGTCAATAATTATGTCATTTCTGAATGTTCAAAACGTCAGTTTTAAAAAAAACTGTTTTTTAAAAATGTTTTTAAACCGTTTTTTCTTGGTTGTGCGAACGTTAAAGGAACATTCCATTTTGGGATTGTTACTTTTGAATGTTCTCTGAACATTCTGTAACGAGTGGTAACATTTAAAAAAGGTTCCATGAATGATGTAATGATGTTTTGAGAACATTATTAAAGACCAGGTTTGAGTGAGCGTTCTGTTAACGGTATACTGGAGCATTAACGTTCTTTGACAGAACCGAGAGTGTTCTCTGTTAGCAGGGCAGTTGCAAAATCTGCCCTGAGCAAAACTCCCAATCATGCAGGAATCCGCAAGGAATGCAGGAATCCGCCATTAAAGGCCCCCTGAAAGCACAATGTAAGTATATGTTAGCCTTACGGTTATGAATAAGCTCCAAAACAATGACAAAATTCGCATTTAGGAGATATAAGCATTTAAAAATTAGTCTTTCACTTCCGCTAAAATGTATCAGGGATTTTTATGACATCACCACTTCTTATCACATCTTCTGTCCAATCAAATGCTCTCTAGAGCTCCGCCCACTATGCTATAAACACCACCTGGCTAAAGCAAGCGTTGACACATCACGGAGCATTATGTTCGGTTGCTCAAATTCTCGAGTTTTATTCCTTTTTCATACCGTACATTGGTTAAGAATGAAATTTCTAGAATTTATTTACATCTCTACTACTGAATCCAGCGTATCATCAGCGCTCGGATTCGCTTCCATGGTGCCGTCAGTCTTTGAAGTAAACTAAACGCTATTGGCTATTTGAAAAGGGGGAGGAGCCATTCAATATGTCCCGCCTTACACCGTATCCTAACCAGAATCCGATAAGATTCCAGCGACAAATAATGTGTCTGTCCACACTAGAGGCGACACGACTGTGAGATGCGTCAAAATCAATCAAAACGCACAGCCAATCAGAACAGTGTGTGGACGGAGTCAGCCAATCAGAACAGCGTGTGGGCGGAGTCAGCCAATCAGAACAGTGTGTGGGCGGAGTCAGCCAATCAGAACAGCATGTGGGCGGAGTCAGCCAATCAGAACAGCGTGCGGGCGGAGTCTCGCGACACCAGAGAGTAATCTTGACGGCACTCGCAAGAAAATGGATAAGTAGTAGCCTAATCAAATTCACAAATATTACACCATTTAAACATTATTAAAACACACAGGCTACTGAGTTACTAAAACAATCTTTGCCAAAGAATACACTTGTTTGTTCACAGTTTGAACGTTCCTGTTTCCATTTGTTTCATTTCAAGATCTGAGGTGAATTATCCAGTGTTGCTTTTACAGCCTCAAAGCTGGAGCACTAAATGATATTCAAAGTCACATTACATGCTTTTAACATTAAATAAAGCACATAAACAGCGCCTGAGATTATCATCGCCACACTTTGTGTTTGTTGTTCCAGCGTCGCAGAAAAATAGAAACCGTTTCTAAAACAGAATAATCGCGTGTCGATTAACATGGAAAATAAAACCTTTTATCGCGTCACGTGTAGTTAGGACACGGTGTTAGCTTCTGTTTCAGTGGAAATTACGTCAACGCATCATCATACAAAGCTGCGCGTTCCAGTGCACTTCAGTGGGACTGGATCTCGCCCACAAAAATTGGTCTAAACAATGGTAAGCGTCTTCAACACCTCTCCTACAGCGTTCTGCAATCCGTCAGTCATTCACATGTACAGTTACAGACGATGGCAGAGAGCGTGGTTTGAGTCATGCTCCATTTAGCCACGGCTGACTCAGACTCCACGGCTTCACTGGCGCTTTGTCTCGTGTCTCCGTGCTTCTTTGTGTCTGATCCCAGGCAGGGAGTCGCCTTTACAGCAGACAAAAGCTCTCAGGATTAGAGGAACCAATGGAAGAAGTCAAGAAGAATTTGCAAAACATCAATGATAGCGGTGTTTCTTCTGCCGCAAATTAGGTTCATTTGTAATGCAGTTGGCACTCAACTTTATCTCCCATTGAGAAGAAGTTTTAGTTCTGCTTGAGCTAGTCCAGACTGTACAACTCGAAACGCTAATGATGTCTTGAAGGAGACAGTGGAGATTTCAACTTAAAGCCTTCACTGAACCGTCCTCTCATGTTGAGTTTTGATGTTTCCAGAGGGCCATTTGTCACAATATAGATCGCATAACAAAGCAGCTCATAGAATAATTGTGTCTTAAAGCTTTCCATATCATATTCAGGACTGGATCGCTCACATGGCTGCGTTTAATCAGGCTCTACATCATATATGATGCCATATTTCATTTCCAGAGCGAGTCGTCATACACAGGGTGGTTTGAAATGGTCCAAAGCCAGTTTTATATTAAATGCGTTTTGATCACCCATGTGTTCCTTCTGGGTGTTGCTTTTTCTTCTCATGCTACATAGTGGGACTATTCATACAGTTTTATCTTAAACGTTTCCTGTCTGTAATCTGACAGCTCACCCTCTGAAATACATTCGACTACCTGAAAGGACCTTTTGTGCAATATTGGCCAAGCAAAAACTAAATTCAGACTTTTTCTCACCCCAGCAATTAAAGCGACGCTGCCAGCAACAGTCCCGCTGTACATCACACCTCAAAGTCCTGGTGTTCATAAAGAATAAAGAGGCGGCCATTGTTACTCAAGCCAAGTTCACGCATTAGTCCTTTCTGGGGCTCTTATATATTGCTATAGCAAATCATTTGCATTAAGTCTTTGAAATCATATGATTTCGCAATACTAATACAGCATTGCTTGAGTTCTCTGTTTTTCTAATTACATTTAAGCAAAAATTAGTGCTGAGTGGTGATTAATCGCATCCAAAATAAAAGTTTGTGTTTACATAATATATGTGTGTGTGCTGTGTATAATTATTTTGTGTATATAAATACACACATATGCATGTATACATATTTAAGAAATATTTGCATGTATATACTGTATATATATATTTATACATCATTTATATTATATATAAATCTAAATATTTGATATATAAATAAAAAAAATCTTAAATATATACATGCATGTGTGTGTATTAATATATACATAATAGTTATACACAGCACACACACATATATTATGTAAACACAAACTTTTATTTTGGATGTGATTAATCGTTGTCCAGCACAAGAAAAACATACATTTTCCAAAGCCATTTACACATTTAAATATGGTTTTAAAATACTTTATGAATTTTCAATATTATCTTATTGCAAAGTTATTATAACATGTTAAGATGGGAAGTTGTTGGTATATGTTACGACAATAAAGCTATTTTAAATAACATTTTAAAATTGTTTTATGCATGCAGAACTCATATTAATTGAGAGACTACACTAAATATTAGTAATTGTTCTAATTAATTTTGCACGGCAGGACTTTTAGGGTACGTTTAGACAACGATGTACTAAAAACATTTTTCTTTTGCGTTTTTCGCGTACAGACGAAAACGATCCCCTTTCACACGGATCCATGAAAACGATTAAAAACGCTATATTCTGCTGCCAGGCCAGTAGATGGCGATGTCACTTTTTGAAGAACACATAATTGACTGACACTTAATACGCATGCGCATGATGTCACCGTTTTCACAAATTCACGTTTTTGTAGTTTACACAGAGACAATAAGGATATCATTTTCAAAAGTTCGCATTTTTTGGCCCCCAAAACGCTGTTGTTGTGAAAATGAATGGCCTAAATACATAAAAAGTTTTCAGTTTTTATTTGAAAACTGTCATGTAAACAGCCCCTTAGAAGGGTTGTTGTGTGTGTGATTTATACTAATGGACTATTTTGAAATATTTTTTCAAAATCCCTCTCCCCCTCTGCCATTAGTTAGAAACTCAGATGGCCCCGCCCCAAACTCATGCCATTGGCTGAGTCGCTGTTGCCGTGTCAGGCTGGTCGGATTAGCAAACAGAGCAATGTTTTGATTGTGCCACAGTGTGATCAACATACATGGTTTAGGGGCTGTTTACATGACATCGTTTCAACTAAAAACGTAATACTTTTTATGCGTTTTGGCCTTTCGTTTACATGCCAACAGCGTTTTGGGCCCCTGAAAACGCAAACTTTTAAAAACGTGTTTCAAAGTGCAATTTAAAAAAAAAAAACTATCTCCATGTAAACAACAAAAATGCTAATCTCTAAAGACGATTACGTCATGCACATGCGTATTACATGTTCAATCTATAGTGTTTCATCGCCATCTAGTGGCATGGCAGCAGAATACTGCGTTTTTAGTCGTTTTCGCGGATCCTTGTGAAAACTCAAAGAAAAACGTCTCAGTTTTAAGCATATTGTTGTTGTGTAAACGTACCCTTAGTTGTCTCTGTGTATTAAAGTGGAATATGAGAAAATATTGTAACAAAATATGCATTATCTAAATATCACCCAGACATCACTCATACATTCATATAAATTTTGACCTAAAATCCTGGTGTTGAAAAACAAAGTTCATGCCCATGTAATCTGTCCAACAGTAATACTTCAGAAGCATCAGATGCAGGTGTGGCCCAGTGTTTCTGACCGTCACGTCATCTTCTGGCTTCTGTCAGCTCTGTTGGAGGTTAAACAGCTGCGTCCCTGCTTTGTTTGTGGGTGTGTGTGAAGTGACGAGCGGACGCTGAAGGTTACCGCTGCTCTGAATGAAGTGTGAAACCTTTAGAGCGTTCATCTGCAGACAAAACAAACACGCCAGAACCTTCGCTGTTCATGTGTGCATTGACACTTCAGACAAAATGGTTGCTAAATAACCATTTTTGGTGGATTTACGGTGCAATTGCATGATCTTTGTGTGAACATTCAGGGATTTACAACACAAAGACCTTTTAATCAGTCTTGTTTCCCAGTAAAATACGCAAACAATTAATTTGCATGAGATATTGAGGCTTGAGGCAGATAATATATGTTGAATTCACTTAATATTATTATTGATTTATTTTAATTGGCACAACCACAGTAGTTTAAAATATCATTATGCCTATTCCTTTGAGTTCCTTTGATTTAATTTGTCCATCGTTTAATGTGAATGAATCAGTTATCATCCAGTGTTTCTAATCTACTCACACTCTCATTATGGTTTCTTATAAATGCAATGACTCAGGTAATTCAATGAGCCTTTTTTTGCATCGTTCTGGGTCATAAACACTATGAAGCGAAATATTAAAAGCAAAATCGGTCCTGAATGGCCGCTTTCTGCTTCCTTTCCTTCCAGCGAGCGACTGATGAAAGAAGTCATGGTGACAGATATGTTATTTGTGGCAACACAGTAAAGAGAGTATACTTTATTTTTCAGAAAGCAGTCAGATGAAAGTTATCCAGCACACCATGATCAATCAAAACCATCAATACAAATGGAGCCGCTGTTACTTGACCCAGTACTGGTTAAATATTAAATGAGGCTTATAAAACGTTTTAATAGGCTGTAGACATAAGCATATTAGATTTATGTTGATTTAACATAATGTACGATGATGGACATTAAAACTACACAGGCCTAGTTCATTTTCTCTCACGAAAACACCAATATATAGATGTTAAAGAACTTTAATTTGACCTTTTGTCAAAATATAGACATATTAAATACATATTATACACACGCAATACACAAAACTTTACAAGGCTGATCTTATTCAGAGTTGTAGTTATTCCTACATAAGTGTGCATATTAGACACTGAAACGTACAGACAGTCTCAAAAACAAACTACAACTTTAGAGAGGTAGAAATATTTGTTTATTTTTTTCAATTTAGAAGTGAAATCCAAATGAGTAAGTAATTCTCACTTTTTATAGAAGTTAATTCTCGTGTTACGCAGCACATTTAACCTTCTATAAGAGCCAACGAGGTTCATTCTCATGTTATGCATCACGTTTGAGCTTCAGCGAGAACCAATGAAGTTCATTCTCGTGTTATGCATCACATTTGAGCTTCAGCGAGAACCAATGAGGTTCATTCTCGTGTTATGCATCACATTTGAGCTTCTATAAGAGCCAATGAGGTTCATTCTTATGTTATGCATCACGTTTGAGCTTCAGCGAGAACCAATGAGGTTCATTCTCGTGTTATGCATCACATTTGAGCTTCTATAAGAGCCAATGAGGTTCATTCTCGTGTTACGCATCACATTTGAGCTTCAGCAAGAACCAATGAGGTTCATTCTCGTGTTATGCATCACATTTGAGCTTCTATAAGAGCCAATGAGGTTCATTCTCGTGTTACGCAGCACGTTTGAGCTTCTCAAGAACCAATGAGGTTCATTCTTGTGTTACGCAGCACGTTTGAGCTTCTATAAGAGCCAATGAGGTTCATTCTCGTGTTACGCAGCACGTTTGAGCTTCTCAAGAACCAATGAGGTTCATTCTTGTGTTACGCATCACGTTTGAGCTTCTCAAGAACCAATGAGGTTCATTCTCGTGTTACGCAACACGTTTGAGCTTCTCAAGAACCAATGAGGTTCATTCTTGTGTTACGCAGCACGTTTGAGCTTCTCAAGAACCAATGAGGTTCATTCTTGTGTTACGCAGCACGTTTGAGCTTCTCAAGAACCAATGAGGTTCATTCTTGTGTTACGCAGCACGTTTGAGCTTCTCAAGAACCAATGAGGTTCATTCTCGTGTTACGCAGCACGTTTGAGCTTCTCAAGAACCAATGAGGTTCATTCTCGTGTTACGCAGCATGTTTGAGCTTCTCAAGAACCAATGAGGTTCATTCTTGTGTTACGCAGCACGTTTGAGCTTCTCAAGAACCAATGAGGTTCATTCTCGTGTTACGCAACACGTTTGAGCTTCTCAAGAACCAATGAGGTTCATTCTCGTGTTACGCAGCACGTTTGAGCTTCTCAAGAACCAATGAGGTTCATTCTCGTGTTACGCAGCACGTTTGAGCTTCTCAAGAACCAATGAGGTTCATTCTCATGTTACGCAGCACGTTTGAGCTTCTCAAGAACCAATGAGGTTCATTCTCGTGTTACGCAGCACGTTTGAGCTTCTCAAGAACCAATGAGGTTCATTCTCGTGTTACGCAGCACGTTTGAGCTTCTCAAGAACCAATGAGGTTCATTCTCGTGTTACGCAGCACGTTTGAGCTTCTCAAGAACCAATGAGGTTCATTCTCGTGTTACGCAGCACGTTTGAGCTTCTCAAGAACCAATGAGGTTCATTCTCGTGTTACGCAGCACGTTTGAGCTTCTCAAGAACCAATGAGGTTCATTCTCGTGTTACGCAGCACGTTTGAGCTTCTCAAGAACCAATGAGGTTCATTCTCGTGTTACGCAGCACGTTTGAGCTTCTCAAGAACCAATGAGGTTCATTCTCGTGTTACGCAGCACGTTTGAGCTTCTCAAGAACCAATGAGGTTCATTCTCGTGTTACGCAGCACGTTTGAGCTTCTCAAGAACCAATGAGGTTCATTCTTGTGTTACGCAGCACGTTTGAGCTTCTCAAGAACCAATGAGGTTCATTCTCGTGTTACGCAGCACGTTTGAGCTTCTCAAGAACCAATGAGGTTCATTCTCGTGTTACGCAGCACGTTTGAGCTTCTCAAGAACCAATGAGGTTCATTCTCGTGTTACGCAGCACGTTTGAGCTTCTCAAGAACCAATGAGGTTCATTCTCGTGTTACGCAGCACGTTTGAGCTTCTCAAGAACCAATGAGGTTCATTCTTGTGTTACGCAGCACGTTTGAGCTTCTCAAGAACCAATGAGGTTCATTCTCGTGTTACGCAGCACGTTTGAGCTTCTCAAGAACCAATGAGGTTCATTCTCGTGTTACGCAGCACGTTTGAGCTTCTCAAGAACCAATGAGGTTCATTCTCGTGTTACGCAGCACGTTTGAGCTACTCAAGAACCAATGAGGTTCATTCTTGTGTTACGCATCACGTTTGAGCTTCTCAAGAACCAATGAGGTTCATTCTCGTGTTACGCAGCACGTTTGAGCTTCTCAAGAACCAATGAGGTTCATTCTCGTGTTACGCAGCACGTTTGAGCTTCTCAAGAACCAATGAGGTTCATTCTCGTGTTAAGCAGCACGTTTGAGCTTCTCAAGAACCAATGAGGTTCATTCTCGTGTTACGCAGCACGTTTGAGCTTCTCAAGAACCAATGAGGTTCATTCTCGTGTTACGCAGCACGTTTGAGCTTCTCAAGAACCAATGAGGTTCATTCTCGTGTTACGCAGCACGTTTGAGCTTCTCAAGAACCAATGAGGTTCATTCTTGTGTTACGCAGCACGTTTGAGCTTCTCAAGAACCAATGAGGTTCATTCTCGTGTTACGCAACACGTTTGAGCTTCTCAAGAACCAATGAGGTTCATTCTTGTGTTACGCAGCACGTTTGAGCTTCTGAAGAACCAATGAGGTTCATTCTTGTGTTACGCATCACGTTTGAGCTTCTCAAGAACCAATGAGGTTCATTCTCGTGTTACGCAACACGTTTGAGCTTCTCAAGAACCAATGAGGTTCATTCTCGTGTTACGCATCACGTTTGAGCTTCTCAAGAACCAATGAGGTTCATTCTCGTGTTACGCAGCACGTTTGAGCTTCTCAAGAACCAATGAGGTTCATTCTCGTGTTACGCAGCACGTTTGAGCTTCTCAAGAACCAATGAGGTTCACACGTTTGAGCTTCTCAAGAACCAATGAGGTTCATTCTTGTGTTACGCAGCACGTTTGAGCTTCTCAAGAACCAATGAGGTTCATTCTCGTGTTACGCAGCACGTTTGAGCTTCTCAAGAACCAATGAGGTTCATTCTTGTGTTACGCATCACATTTGAGCTTCTATAAGAGCCAATGAGGTTCATTCTCGTGTTACGCAGCACGTTTGAGCTTCTCAAGAACCAATGAGGTTCATTCTTGTGTTACGCATCACGTTTGAGCTTCTATAAGAACCAATGAGGTTCATTCTTGTGTTACGCAGCACGTTTGAGCTTCTCAAGAACCAATGAGGTTCATTCTCGTGTTACGCATCACGTTTGAGCTTCTCAAGAACCAATGAGGTTCATTCTCGTGTTACGCAGCACGTTTGAGCTTCTCAAGAACCAATGAGGTTCATTCTTGTGTTATGTATCACGTTTGAGCTTCTCAAGAACCAATGAGGTTCATTCTCGTGTTACGCAGCACGTTTGAGCTTCTCAAGAACCAATGAGGTTCATTCTTGTTACGCATCACGTTTGAGCTTCTCAAGAACCAATGAGGTTCATTCTCGTGTTACGCAGCACGTTTGAGCTTCTCAAGAACCAATGAGGTTCATTCTTGTGTTATGTATCACGTTTGAGCTTCTCAAGAACCAATGAGGTTCATTCTCGTGTTACGCAACACGTTTGAGCTTCTCAAGAACCAATGAGGTTCATTCTCGTGTTACGCAGCACGTTTGAGCTTCTCAAGAACCAATGAGGTTCATTCTTGTGTTACGCTTCACGTTTGAGCTTCTCAAGAACCAATAAGGTTCATTCTCGTGTTACGCAACCCGTTTGAGCTTCTCAAGAACCAATGAGGTTCATTCTTGTGTTATGTATCACGTTTGAGCTTCTCAAGAACCAATGAGGTTCATTCTCGTGTTACGCAACACGTTTGAGCTTCTCAAGAACCAATTAGGTTCATTCTCGTGTTACGCAGCACGTTTGAGCTTCTCAAGAACCAATGAGGTTCATTCTTGTGTTACGCATCACGTTTGAGCTTCTCAAGAACCAATGAGGTTCATTCTCGTGTTACGCAGCACGTTTGAGCTTCTCAAGAACCAATGAGGTTCATTCTTGTGTTACGCATCACGTTTGAGCTTCTCAAGAACCAATGAGGTTCATTCTCGTGTTACGCAACACGTTTGAGCTTCTCAAGAACCAATGAGGTTCATTCTTGTGTTATGTATCACGTTTGAGCTTCTCAAGAACCAATGAGGTTCATTCTCGTGTTACGCAACACGTTTGAGCTTCTCAAGAACCAATGAGGTTCATTCTCGTGTTACGCAGCACGTTTGAGCTTCTCAAGAACCAATGAGGTTCATTCTTGTGTTACGCATCACGTTTGAGCTTCTCAAGAACCAATGAGGTTCATTCTCGTGTTACGCAGCACGTTTGAGCTTCTCAAGAACCAATGAGGTTCATTCTTGTGTTACGCAGCACGTTTGAGCTTCTCAAGAACCAATGAGGTTCATTCTTGTGTTACGCATCACGTTTGAGCTTCTCAAGAACCAATGAGGTTCATTCTCGTGTTACGCAGCACGTTTGAGCTTCTCAAGAACCAATGAGGTTCATTCTCGTGTTACGCAGCACGTTTGAGCTTCTCAAGAACCAATGAGGTTCATTCTTGTGTTACGCAGCACGTTTGAGCTTCTCAAGAACCAATGAGGTTCATTCTCGTGTTACGCAGCACGTTTGAGCTTCTCAAGAACCAATGAGGTTCATTCTCGTGTTACGCAGCACGTTTGAGCTTCTCAAGAACCAATGAGGTTCATTCTTGTGTTACGCAGCACGTTTGAGCTTCTCAAGAACCAATGAGGTTCATTCTTGTGTTACGCATCACGTTTGAGCTTCTCAAGAACCAATGAGGTTCATTCTTGTGTTACGCATCACGTTTGAGCTTCTCAAGAACCAATGAGGTTCATTCTCGTGTTACGCAGCACGTTTGAGCTTCTCAAGAACCAATGAGGTTCATTCTCGTGTTAGGCAGCACGTTTGAGCTTCTCAAGAACCAATGAGGTTCATTCTTGTGTTACGCAGCACGTTTGAGCTTCTCAAGAACCAATGAGGTTCATTCTCGTGTTACGCAGCCCGTTTGAGCTTCTCAAGAACCAATGAGGTTCATTCTCGTGTTACGGAGCACGTTTGAGCTTCTCAAGAACCAATGAGGTTCATTCTTGTGTTACGCAGCACGTTTGAGCTTCTCAAGAACCAATGAGGTTCATTCTCGTGTTACGCAGCACGTTTGAGCTTCTCAAGAACCAATGAGGTTCATTCTTGTGTTACGCAGCACGTTTGAGCTTCTCAAGAACCAATGAGGTTCATTCTCGTGTTACGCAGCACGTTTGAGCTTCTCAAGAACCAATGAGGTTCATTCTCGTGTTACGCAGCACGTTTGAGCTTCTCAAGAACCAATGAGGTTCATTCTTGTGTTACGCAGCACGTTTGAGCTTCTGAAGAACCAATGAGGTTCATTCTTGTGTTACGCATCACGTTTGAGCTTCTCAAGAACCAATGAGGTTCATTCTCGTGTTACGCAACACGTTTGAGCTTCTCAAGAACCAATGAGGTTCATTCTCGTGTTACGCATCACGTTTGAGCTTCTCAAGAACCAATGAGGTTCATTCTCGTGTTACGCAGCACGTTTGAGCTTCTCAAGAACCAATGAGGTTCATTCTCGTGTTACGCAGCACGTTTGAGCTTCTCAAGAACCAATGAGGTTCACACGTTTGAGCTTCTCAAGAACCAATGAGGTTCATTCTCGTGTTACGCAGCACGTTTGAGCTTCTCAAGAACCAATGAGGTTCATTCTCGTGTTACGCAGCACGTTTGAGCTTCTCAAGAACCAATGAGGTTCATTCTTGTGTT
>NC_138242.1:2222500-2227500 GCF_964197995.2 Scardinius erythrophthalmus
AGGTCTTAGCGGTCTGTCTGGCTGCCAGAGAGCTTTGAGATTTTCTCAAACATTGTTTTAAGACAGAAGCCCACAGCGCCGAGCGCCAGCGGCTGACTCACAGTAACAGCATTGAGGACTGAGATTGAGGAGGATATTTGACATTTGATTGATATCATGTGTTGTATTTTTCCTCGATTAATTATGTGAATCTGAAGCGTAGATCACAGATGTTTCGCTTGCATATAACAAAGATTATGTTAAGTTTCAAATCATAAGTGCTGCTGTATTTTTAATATTTCCTTTCAGCCTAGTACTCTAAGATATATGAATGTACTAGAAAAGATCCTTCGTGAAATCAAGAGCAAATTTGGTCTTAAAATGAAATTAATTAAACTAAATAATCTGTGTAATAGCAAAGCAATCCGTTTCTGTCATCGTGGAATGGAGTATTATCTTTCACTCACGGTAACAGACAGTAAATGAAAGACTGTTAAATCAACAGTTTCAGACATCACTTCACACACTTATATTGTTTTCGCTTGACAATATATTTTCAGATGTGGAAAGGAAGATCAAGATGGAGAGGCTGTTCATATTTAATCACACAAACTCGCTCGGAGAAGAACAATAGTGCTTGATTAGAGGCATTCGTTTGAAGAAAATCTCCAGGTTTAGTTGAAGTTCCAGTGAAACTGAAAGGGTCTATTGACTCATAAACGCAGAAATGATGAAAGTGCTCATTGAATTTGTGCTTTTCAACCACAGTCGCAGTTTTGAGTTGCTGGGATATTGTGGTTTGCCAAATGAATTGCGAGTGTCATTAAAATAATTAAAATATTTAGAATTATTATTTATTTAACTAAATATATTGCATTTTGTAGTTATTTGTAAGTTTTTACTGCAGGGAAACTAACAATGTTTACTTTAATATGCATCTTATTTCTGAGGTTTTAACATTTAGTAGGTTTGATTGATTGATTGATTGATTGATACATTTATTGATTCAATTAGTCATGAATTAGGTTTTGATATCTCTTTCTAATGTCAGTTTATATATATAAACAGTGTATATATATATATATATATATATATATATGTATATATACACATACAGTGGTCAACATTTGAAGTGGATCAAAAAAGTTCATCAAAGAAGACAAGAACGGGTATTGATCCAAATTTCATGAATAAAATTCATGTATAACTTTGATGAAAGGTTTTGATCCACTTCCAATGTTGACTACCTAATATATATATATATATATATTGCTTTTGCATAATATTTGATTTGATTTATTAGTATGTCTGATGATTGATTGATTGATTGATTGATTGATTGATTGATTGATTGATTGATTGATTGATTGATTGATTGATTGATTTAATTAGTCATAAATTTGACTTTGCTCTCTCTGATATCTGATGTCAGTTGTGTTGAAAACGAAGTGCCTTGTCCATACACGTTTTGTTCTCTACATCTCAGTAGTTTGAAACGCCACCACTGGTACACAATACTCAGTATTATACACAATGATTTGTATTTTGCCAGCATTGTTTCCATTTCTCTATTATTTGTCCCCATGCAGTTTAGAAGACCTAGAAATAACGTCACACTAACACTGGTTAATATTGAAGAACAAAACCACAGCGGTAAGGTTTAAACATCGGTCTGAAACAATTATAATCGCAAACAACAGTCCAGTTCATAGCATTGTTCAATCCCAGAATGCTTTAGTGAGATGCTAACACTGCTAATCTCAACCCTGTTGAAGAGGTGAGGTCTGTGCAAACCTGCGCTATAAATACGCCTACGTTTCACACAACTGCAGCGCTCATGCTAGTAGTTTATACGGCTAATGAGTGCCAGTTTTTGCAGCGCGGCAAAAGAAAATAAACCTGAGATCGTTTGAGCGCCGGCGTGTTTGTGATGGCGGAAAGCCCATCGGTTTCGCTCTAAACACTCAGTGTGTCCCATGATCACGGGGTCTGGCACCTCGCGTCGCTGCCAATATGAAGCTGCCATCTGGGAAGTGTTAATGGACAGCTAATCCCGCTAATCCCATAAACTGAGACTCGGCAAAATAATCATATTCAAAGTCCACACCATCAAACAATAAGGCAACGGCCGCTTATTTGTACGCTGTCTTGAAATCTGAAACTGACTAAATATTTTGTGCTCAAAATCCCTGAGCTCAGAAAACAGGTTGAGCGGATGTTAGCTTTGAAAACAGCAGATCTGGCCCAAACACTGCGTTCCTCAGAGCAGAGACTGTGTGTGTACAGTATCAGACACTTGTGTAGGACGTTATTTTGCATGTATTCTTGCAAGGTCCAGTTTTGAGCCAATGCTCAGATTAATCTGGTCTTTTTATCAAATTATTTTCTTGATTAAGAGCATTTCCGCCCCCAAAATATCAGCATTCAAAAGATTGGGCTGGGTAAGATGTTTTAATGTTTCCGCTCTGTTTATTTGAGCAAAAATACAGTAAAAATGTGAAATATTATAATGTAAAACAGCTCAGGAGTCTTACGCTAGAGTTTGATAGCTATCTTCTGCACAGATTCAAAACTTTTAGACGTATAAAGAGTTTATAATGTTTTGACAGAAGTCTCATCAGCTCACCAATTTAGGCTAAATATTTTGATGAAAAAAACAGTAATATTGTGAAATATTATTACAATTTAAAATCATTCTAATATGCTGATTTACTCATTTAACCTCTTTCATATTTTTGTTATAAACCAAAAAATCAAATAGGTTTGATCAAAAATACAGTAAAACAGTGAAATATTATTCTAATGTAAATCATCTGTTTTCTATGTGAATATACAGTAAAGTGTAATTTATTCCTGTGATCAAAGCTGAATGTTCAGCATCATTACTCCAGTCTTCAGTGTCACATGATCCTTCAGAAATCACTCTAATATGAGGATTTGATGATTAATAACATTTATGATTATTATCAATGAAAAAAAAAATTTTTGTGGAAACCGTGATACATTTTTATTACTGGATCACATATGCAACAAGGACACTGTAAAATAAAGTGATACCAAATATTCTTATCATGGAATCATGAAATCATCTTTCACTCTTAAAATAGTGTTGAATCCCTCTGGTTTTTGTTGCAGGAGACGCAGTTTTTCTTGCGGTCAGGTTTAGTCCGCGAGAGGATCGAGGAGAGGTCGCCCTTTACAGTTAAAACATGTTCCGTTCCCAGATTGGGAAAAGCCAGGATGTGGCTTCAAATGAGGCTTGCAAATGGTCCTTCCCTTCAGCTCGTGTTGCTTCAGCATTGCACAATTTGTCAGGGAAAACAAGGCTTGGAGAAACACACGTCCTCAGGAGACTCAATGATGTTGAAGCTCCTCAGATGTCGGCTCCTGAAGGTCCTCGCTGACACTGATGAAAGTGATGCGTCTCATTTAATTAAGACTAGTTCAGTTCTCCTCCACCAGGGCAGATCCGCACGATTAATACAGCGGGCGTTCGTTTGGCTCTCTCTGCAGACTCCTTCATAACCTGAGCCTCAGAGAAGACACACACACACACACACACACACACACACACACACACACACACACTTCGGTCAACATTGACCTGCCAGTTGCTGAAGAGCCTGAAGGAACCTCGTCTTGACTTGTGTGTAATTATTAGAAATTGCCATAAGAGATGTAATAGGTGTATCATTTACAAAAGTGGTTGGGTTTGTTCAGGTCGGTTTAAAAATATTTGGATAGTTCATACCACACAATTTCACTGCATTAGATATCAAAATATCAGACCAAGTGGCATCTTAACTTTTTCAAGTTTTTATTTAATTAATTTTATTATTTTATTTATTTTTTTACAAATTATCCCTTTCCACACTTTTTTAAACTATTTCATTTCATTTCATTTTTTTTTTATTTCATTTCATTTTATTATCAAAATATCAGACCAAGAGCCATCTTCAAAACAAATGATCGGTTTCCAACTTTTTCAAGCAAATTTTTTATTTTTTTTTATTATTATCAAAATATCAGACTAAGTGGCATCTTCAGAACATTTATTTTATTTTATTTTATTTTATTTTATTTTATTTTATTTTATTTTATTTTATTTTATTTTATTTTATTTTATTTTATTTTATTTTATTTTATTTATCAAAATATCAGACTAAGTGGCATCTTCAGAACATTTATTTTATTTTATTTTATTTATCAAAATATCAGACTAAGTGGTATCTTCAGAACATTTAATTTAATTTAATTTAATTTTGATTTATTTTATTTTATTTTATTTTATTTTATTTTATTTTATTTTATTTTATTTTATTTTATTTTATTTTATTTTATTTTATTTTATTTTATTTTATTTTATTTTATTTTATTTTATTTTATTTTATTTTATTTTATTTTATTTTATCAAAATATCAGACCCATTGGCATATTCAAACAAATTATCCCTTTCCCAATTTTTTATTTTATTTTATTTTATTTTATTTTTCAAAATATCAGACCAAGTGGCATCTTCAAAACATTTTTTATTTTATTTTATTTTATTTTATTTTATTTTATTTTATTTTATTTTATTTTATTTTATTTTATTTTATTTTATTTTATTTTATTTTATTTTATTTTATTTTATTTTATTTTATTTTATTTTATTTTATTTTATTTTATTTTATTTTATTTTATTTTATTTTATTTTATTTATCAAAATATCAGACCAAGTGGCATCTTCAAAACAAATTATCCCTTTCCCAATTTTTTTTTATATTTATATTTATTTTATATTTATTTTATTTTATCTTTTATTTAATTTCATTTACCTGAATAAGAAACAGCCAGTTAATTGAACTCAAATGTTAAGATAACACTCTTGCAGCGGCTGAGAGAAGGCCCTGCAGGGACAGTGTGTGTAGAGATCATTGATTGATGGGTGACTGAGATAATTGCCTGTCTAAAGTTGCGTCGGGATTATCTGAACATGATCTGTGCGAGTTTTGGCACAGACGTCGAGGAAAGTCGATCGG
>NC_138242.1:2232500-2280000 GCF_964197995.2 Scardinius erythrophthalmus
TCCCAGTCTCTCAGCTGGAGGCTCTCAGTAATGCGGGAACGGCTGTTTGCTCTGTTTATGCGAGTCAAACCCTGCCAGTGTTCCTCTGCCTCATTACAGCCAGATGTTGCTGTCAATCACACACCTTTACCTGTGCGTGTCCGGGACTGGGTCGATCACAGAGGCACATGTGAAGCCCAAGCTGGATTTTTAAACATGTGTCTTTAGCACAGTCAGACATTTTATTACAGCTCACAAATTACACTGTGACTCGACTTGATAAAACGCTTTGCAACATAATCAGGTCATGCTGGAATCTGTGAGTTATAGAGTAAAAGATTACGCCATTTGTGTGAAGAAAGAAAGACATTTCTGTTCTGGAATGAAGAAATTATGATTCAGTTTTTTTTTTGTTTTTGGGAGGGGGTGGGGTGGGGAGGTGAACTATTTCTTTAAAGTGCCCCGTTATGCTTTTTTGGATATTACCTGTCATGTAGTGTGGTGTGTAATGCAGTGATTGTGAATGTAAAAGCTCTTCAAAGTCTCACAGATCAAAGTGCAGATAAACTGAGATATTGTCTCCCAAAAGAAAGAAGTGATTCTGAACTGAAACGAGTCGTCAGTAATTCAGTCTCTCGTCCTGCTGATCCTGCGTAGGTTTATATCTAATTTGCATAATGCCAGCCTGTGGTCTTGATTGGCTGAGCAGCGTCTCTTAGCCCGCGCCCTCAAACACTAGTTTATCTGAGACTGGAAGAGTTTGGTTCGTGTTGTTCTTGTCGAGAAGACGCTGTTTTCTGCTGACAAAGCAAATCCACTTTGATGAGATTGATACGGTAAAACCCACGCCATCGTTACTGTTCGTATCACTGTGATCAAGAGCTGAGACTCAGATATGATAATGAGCGTTTGGCTTCTGTCACATGCTGTAAGTGGTCGACCAATCACAACAGACTGAGCCGTCTGACCAATCAGAGTAGACCATTGAATAATTTCAGACACTAAGAGAAAAGAGCTGATGCTGCAGTGGATATTATGAGAATATTAAAGTGTTTTTTGACCTTGGATGCATGTAAACCTATTGTAAGGGAAAACAAAAAAAAATAGAAACCTTTTAGAAAAAAAGCATAATGGGGCAAATGAAGTTTTTGTTTGAGTGACATTGAAGTAATGAAAACATTGATCCCAAGGGAAAGAGAAATAGAAGTGCAGGATAAAGCACACACAGACGATGTGTCCTCTTGAGGGAAGCAGGAGGTAAGATGTTTTCCTGAGGAAACAGATCTCAATGGAGAGTTCGTCAGAGAGGAACCGTGACCCGAAGGCCGGCCTCACCTCAGTTCCTCAGGAACCCGAGCGGTCCACGGGTCACTTCCTCACGCGAGCTGGCATCTTCACTCACTCACTCACTCACTCACTCACTCACTCACTCACTCACTCACTCACTCACTCTCACTCACTCACTAAACTCACTCACTCTCACTCACTCACTCACTCACTCACTCACTCACTCACTCACTCACTCACTCACTCTCACTCACTCACTAAACTCACTCACTCAATCACTCACTCACTCGCTCACTCACTCACTCACTCACTCACTCACTCACTCACTCACTCACTCACTCACTCTCACTCACTCACTAAACTCACTCACTCACTCACTCACTCACTCACTCACTCACTCACTCACTCACTCTCACTCACTCACTAAACTCACTCACTCACTCACTCACTCACTCACTCACTCACTCACTCAATCACTCACTCACTCACTCACTAAACTCACTCACTCACTCACTCACTCACTCACTCACTCACTCACTCACTCACTCACTCACTCACTCATTTACTTTTGGAACATGGTCAATATCAAGACAATTTTGCCCTGGGAACATCTTTGATCTACTCATCTGGCCTCTTTTATATTTTTGTTATAAACATCACCATTCAAAACGTTTGGGATCGGAAGATAAAAAAAAAAACAGTAAAAATGTGAAATATTATAATGTAAATCATCTGTTTTCTATGTGAATATATAGTAAAGTGTAATTTATTTCTGTAATCAAAGCTGAATGTTCAGCATCATTACTCCAGTCTTCAGTGTCACATGATCCGTCAGAAATCACTCTAATATGATGATTTGATGAGCAAGAAACATTTATGATTATTATCTTTTTGCAATTGCAAGAACCAGTGGTTTACAGTCAATGACATCAGTTCTCAAATGGGATTTTGCATTAATTTATGCATGAAAATATGACTTGGATTTCAGTCTGTTGCTATTGTATGACTTCAGAAGACTGTTAATATAGTGAATAAGTAATAAAGATGATACTTTTATGATGTTTTTTTGGATCTTGGAAGCCCATGGTCAATGCATGGTATTGTTGTATGGATAAGGGCGGCATGAACATTCTTCAAAACGTCGTATTTTGTGTTCCACCAAATAAAGAAAGTCATCTGGGTTCGGATCAACACAAGTAAATAATGTCAGGACTTTCATCTTGTGTGAAGGTTTTGGCTCGGTGAACACCTTTCTCTGAGTTTGAGATTTCACTGCTTTCACAAATCACAGTTCTTACGACTCCTCGACCGACTAAAACATCTGTATACAAAATGCGAGGCCGGATCGCCTTATAATAAAGTCGGGTTCATGAGTGATTGAAAACTAAGGAAGAACAGCTGCTTGAGATGTGCTGTGGATAATATATCTCACTGAGCCGACGTTACCTGCATTTCTGCTGAATTTTCATGTTAGTCCCACATTTTTGCAAACTTTCCACCTTCAGCCAAAACGTAAGCTGTAATACATTGTTGTAAAACAGAGTTTGATAAGTTCGTGGCACCAGATCGGCTTATAAATAACCCTGAAGGACTGACAATATATCCAGTGTGTTTAAAGAAGGAAATGTTGGTGAGTTAGTCCAATTTATGACGCTCACACTTCAGGAAATTACTGTGTGTGGATCCATTTCACCTCACACACACCTCTTTTTCTTCAATCCTTTATGTATATTGTGTGTGTGTGTCAGAGCGTTCAGTCTGGCTTGATCTAATACTGAGGTCTGACGAGTCTTTTCCTGCGATTTCCTCGAGTTTTATGCATGAATCAGAGGGTGTGATGATTCACTTTCTTGACATGTTGTAAACTTAGAAACCAGATGCTGAGATAAACACTAACCAAAGTTTCTGAGAACAATAAACATCCTCCTAACGCTTCGGTCTTAAAATCTCCAGGTGTATAATAAAGCAGGTTTTATTACAGTGATATTGTTTTTATGTTGTTTTTGAAAGAAATTCATATTTGTATTCAGCAAGGATGCATTAAATTAATCAAAAGTGACATTAAATATGTTTATAATGTTACAAAAGATTCTATTTTAAATAAATGCTGTTTTTCAACATTGATAATAATCATAAGTGTTTCTTGAGCATGAAATCATCATATTAGAGTGATTTGTGAAGGATCATGTGACACTGAAGACTGGAGTAATGATGCTGAACATTCAGCTTTGATCACAGGAATAAATTACACTTTACTATATATTCACATAGAGAACAGATGATTTACACTGAAATAATATTTCACATTTTTACTGCATTTTTGATCAAACTATTTCATTTTTTTTTTATCTTACCAATCCCAAACTTTTGAATGGTTTTATTTATAACAAAAATATGAAATAGAGTAAATCAGCATATTAGAATGATTTTAAAGTGTAATAATATTTCACAATATTACTGTTTTTTCTGTATTTTTTATCAAAATATTTAGCCTAAATTGGTGAGCCGATGAGACTTCTGTCAAAAACATTATAAACTCTTTATACATCTAAAACTTTTGAATCTACTGTGCAGAAGATAGCTATCAAACTCATAAGAGTTGTTGCTCTCTGGCTCAAATTAATTGAAGTGTAAGAATGAATTGATTCAAATCAATTACGAGAGAGAGACACTCCCGCAGGAGGAAAGTCTTATAGCTCGCGTGTTTAAATGTGACTCTGTCCTGCTCATTGCTGTCAATTCAGATTTTTTCTTTTCCATTTAAGCCTCTAAAAGCTTTAGGAGATGTGATAGTGTTCCCAGACGATCGACTGAGGTTGTGTCTGCGCCGGTCAAGCGATCAATGGGGAAATCAACACGTCTTTACCAGCGTCTAAACCCTTCATAACGCAAACATCTCTGTTCCTGAGGAGTCACATGCAGATCCACTCGACCTGTCAATTTGGCTGAGATTGCCATTAAAGGAGAACTCCGGTCAATTTTAACATTGAGCTCATTTTTTTGTACATTTGGAGTGCTGTCAATACAGAGAACAACGACAAAAATTGGTGTTGCCTACACCGAGTTATTCTATTTTTAAAATTTGCACCCTGTTGACTTCAATGGGGCAAGTACTAAACCTGCTTTTAGCCTCTTAACATCCTTGATGTGTCATTACAAGTGCACAGAAAATGTGAGTGATTCCTTCTGAGTGAACACGAGTGAATCTGACTGCAGTAGATGTGAAAGATATGAATAAAAATGATGTTTATTCAGCCAGCACATTCACATACACTCGACAATCGATTACTGTGGACTTCGACCGAAAACAGGATGTAAATACAGGTATGTGCTGGCTGAATAAACATCATTTTTATTCATATCTTTCACATCTACTGCAGTCAGATTTGACCTGTGCACTTGTAATGACACATCAAGGATGTTAAGAGGCTAAAAGCAGGTTTAAAACTTGCCCCATTGAAGTTAACAGGGTGCAAATTTTAAAAAGAGGATAACATGGTGTAGGCAACACCGATTTTTGTCGTTGTTCTCTGTATTGACAGCACTCCAAATGTACAAAAAAATGAGCTCAATGTTAAAATTGACCGGAGTTCTCCTTTAAATATGATTAGTGAAATATTTTTCATATTTTGGACCTCTCAAACAAAGACGCACCAAACATTATTTGAAAGAAATTCATATTTTTATTCAGCAAGGATGCATTAAATTGATCAAAAGTGACAGTAAAGACTTGTTTCTATTCATCAAAGAATCCTGATAAATAACATGCATCTCGGTTTCCAAACAAATGTGAAGCTGTTTTCAACATTGATAATAATCATAAATTTTTCTTGAGCATCAAATCATCATATTATACTGATTTCTGAAGGATCACGTGACACTGATAACTGGAGTAACCACACTTTTTTTTTTTTTATTCTGCTAAGATGCATTAAATTGATCGAAAGTGACAGTAAAGACATTTTTAATGTTACAAAATATTTATATTTCAGATAAATGCTGTTTTTATGAACTTTCTCTTCATCAAATATTCAGAAAAAATTAATTAACATTCAACTTTCATGGGCCCTATCTTGCACCCAGCGCAATTGACTTTGTACACCGACGCATGTGTCATTCCTATTTTGCACCCGCGCACAGCGGACTTTTCCCTCCACAGACGCACGTCGGTAAATTAGGGAATGAACTTGCGCTCCCGGGGGCGGTTCAGCGAAAAGAGGAGGCGTGTTCCGGCGCAAACGTTCCCTGGTGCTATTTTGCAGTTTCAGAAAACAATTCCGCCACTGACCAGGAGAAACCTCGTCTAAAGTCAGCGGCGCGTTGCACATGTTATTCAGAGGCTATTTTAAGGGCGAATGCTTGGCCATAATCAATGTAGCGTGTGCACAACGCACACACACTTTGCTTCTCTCATCTACACAGATGCAGCAGTTCTCATTTTTAGAAAATCATACATAATTACAAGGAACAATATTAACACACGAGGGAAATCATTGTTGTGTCCATGAAGATGTGGAAAATAGGCATAAATCTATCTTACACATTTACCCAAATGATCATACGCCTGTTTAACCGAAGCTAATCTGGGTGTGTTTCTCCGTCCCCAATGTCACTTCTCTGTGTTTTACGGCCCTGACGAGAGCGTCGGTCTCCTCGGCTGTGATCCACTCCTGGCAAATCCGCCGTTATAATAGCAATCCGCCATGGAACAAGCGCGCCTGCTCTTAAAGGGAATGTGAGATGTCGCTCTGATTGGTTTATTTCACGTTACGCCCAAACCACACCTATGAGTAATGAAGCGACTTCAGACCAACACATTTGCGTCGGGCGCAAGAGTCATTTATCCCGCCGGTATAATAGTAACAGCGCCCGAGACCCGACCACAAAGTTACTTGCATTTCGCGCTTGATACTTGCGTTTCAGATCGTTAAAATAGGGCCCTCAATCATAAATGTTTCTTGATCCTCAAATCATCATATTAAAGTGATTTGTGAAGGATCATGTGACACTGAAGACTGGAGTAATGATGCTGAAAATTCAGCTTTGATCACAGGAATAAATTACACTTTACTGTATATTCACATAGAGAACAGCTGATTTACATTGGAATAATATGTACAAATTTTAGAGTATTTTTGATCAAATAACTACAGCCTTAAATGGTGAGCAGAAGAGACTTCTTTTCAAAAACATCATATAATTCAGCACATATCAACCCTAGCACTGTGCAGATAATAGCTATCACAGGAGCGACGGACACGGACTCTTTCCCTCCAACACTAAAGATGCTCCTCACATTTCCTCCATTACGCACCGCATGCAAACACTGGGACTCGTTCAGTCGGCTGAGGCGGACGAAGTGGCTCATCAGGGAACAGAATAATGAGAAACTGTGGCCAAACGGCACGCAGACTCGACGTGCCAGCAGAGAAGCCTTTAGTCCTGCGCCGCTGAATAACAAACACATCTGGATCATATTAGCTCTTCCTCTGCCAGGATCGGCTCTCTAAAGCTCCTCCTCCGCTCATGATGCCTTCAGTGCTGATCCGAGGCGTCCGCATTACATCCACTGAGTCAGCCAATCATGCTTCGTTCATCACTGTACGCACTCGTCGGGAATAAAGCTTGACTTTGACCAGGCCTTGTGTTGGAAGCCCGTTTGCTTGAGCGTCTTCTAATTAGACTAATCGCCTGAACACGAGCAGACCCGTAAAACATTTTCATAACAGCAAAACCATTGGAAAGATCGTAAAATCTTGGCAGACTTGCTTGGCATCGGTCCTCAGGTGGTTTAGAGATGATTATCAGTAGGTGTTAATACACTGATGGACAAAAGTTTATGTTTTCTTCTTCCTCATTTAATACGGGCGAGCTGAAACCTGTTGGCACAGAAATGGATTCATTTCTTTATTTTAAATCCCCATGAAATTGTTTGATGATGAGCACACTTGATTTCCCTAAAGTGTTTTATTCAAATAGACAGTAACTTTTGTCGAGCCAATAGTTTGCAAATAAAAATATGAGATGATGTAATTTCTGGTTAATTTCCCTGAAAGGGAAAACTTTAGTACCATTTAAAACTAGTTTGGAGTCAGTAAGATGAAGTTAAAACGTCACAACTATAATGTTGCTGTAAATACGTAAATTAAGAACAAGACATCTTTTAAAAACACTGGTAACACTTTACAATAAGGTTCATTAGTTAACTACATTAGTTAGCATGAACTAAGAATGAATAATTCTTACTTAGTTAATGTTAATTTCAACATTTACAACACATTTTTAAAATGAACAGCTGTATTTTTATTAACCAACATTAACAAAGATTAATAAATACTGTAACAAATGTTTTTTCTCATTGTTAGTTCATGTTAGTTAATACATGTGAACTAATGAACCTTATTGTAAAGTGTTACCAGTGTTTTTAAAAGAAGTCTTGTTCCTCTAGTTTTCTTAATTTACGTATTTACAGCAACAATATAGTTGTGACGTTCAACTTCATTGACAGTAACCAACTCCTTGCCGTATGTACTCTACTGTCTGTATTTATTTTCTAATGCTTTCTGAAAGTGTAATTCCCTGACGAGGAAGCGTTTAGCCCTGCTTCTTCTTCAGAAATCGTGTTATTACGGTACACAGCCGGCGTCTGAGGACTGAGACCCGAGAAACGATCCGCTCTCATTACCTCCGATAGTCTGAATATGACTGTAAATGTGCCCTCGTGAATTAATAAGCTCTGCATTTAATCAAAAGAGACTGAAATATTTATTAAAAAGCCTTCAGACATGAACTAAATCCATGCAACCTTTAAAGTAGGTCTAAATTTTATCCCTTTTTTTTTTTGCCTTTAATTCATGATATTATCTGTCCAGATTTGCCAATTAAATTAAGCATTATTGGTTTGCATATGCCGTCATATCCTCATTTGGGCCGGATGGGTTGTGGGTGTTTTTTAACATCCTCAAGTTCATGTGTGATGCTATCGGTGTCATTCCCAGCATCCCACTGTATGAAGAAGCTTTGATGTCGGACCAAATCCTTCTCTTCTATCATAAAACATGTTTATGCAGCATTATACATAAACCCTATGCATGCATTACTCACAGCATTGTTTCATTTGGATCTTTCTGAAAACAGCCACGTCTCTGAACTCACACTGATCCTCAATGATGAACAGTCCAAACACTGCCAAAAATATCAATGCTAAATGAATGGAGAGAGAGAGAGAGAGAGAGAGAGAGAGAGAGAGAGAGAGAGAGAGAGAGACCTGTAATACAAGAGTGATTTTCCGCTAATAGCGTTGGATTACGGCAGCTCTTTTCTATTAGGATCAGATCGACAGCTTCAACTCGATGAACTTTCACCCTGACATGTTGAACGCTTGAATTTCCCACAGCGTCACTGCAGGACTACAACCTTTCGAATCTGCGATATTACAAGTCATCGAGTCCTTCTTACTCTGTAACAGTTGTGCAAACGTTCTGACACTTGTTATGAGATTCCGGCAGAAAGTTCCACAGATTTCAACGGGATTTGACGGACGACGCAAGCCAAAAGTACACTTCAGCTGACACACCGAAACTGCATACTTAAATACTCTACTTTGCGAGCGCTAAAAAAGTATGTTCTATATAGTATGAATGTAATCTGGACGTCCTACATCCACCATGTTGTCACTGTCATGTGACCTTCCAGTGTCACGAATCCTCTCCCGTGGCCTCATGGGATAGTAAAGTGTCCATCTTATGCACACTTCAGAGTCTCACTGGAAGTCTGGGGCCTTTTTGCATACTCTTTTATGAATTCGGACATACTTCTTTTGTCACATGTTGTTTTTAACCTACTTTATGTGATTTTGTATAAGTATACTCAATTTAACAGCATGCATGAACACAGGCGCTCTGTGTTCAACTTGTATGCAAATGGCGGGGAAATAGTTAATTATAACAACCATGACATGCATACTATGCTGATGACAATATTTGCGTTGTGCTTTGTACTTATACGCATATAAGTATACTTCAGGGGCCATTTGCATAAACTCACTATGAAAGTCTCCCTGTAGTCAATCATTTTATCCATTAAAACTCTTCTTTGATCACCAAAATTATACATTTAATCGTTTTTTTCCTAAAATGTCTTGACTGTAACTCGACACCCTTGCCTCATTTAGTATTCGCGATTCTATGAATATGCAAATGAGCCCCGCCTCCACTCACTCACTCAGCTCAGAGATCCACTGGTTGACGATCACACGTTGATCTGATTGGTTACAAGGTAGTTTGTGACGTCAGAAACACCAGCGATTTCAAAGCGTGTTTTTGAGACTGTCTTTGGTTCACTGCAGTTTTAAGGAGGAAATACTCAGAGTCAGCAATGGTGTCGACTTATGAACTTACACATGCTTTGTCTTAAAGCAGATTAAAAACACCACATAGACACATAAACAACATTAAAAGCTGGATTTGTCTGTCAATCAATGGGTGATCAGATTCAAATTAGACCAATCTACTTTTTTTCTGAAACTAAAAGTTGACCAGTCCTAGAGAAAAAAATAGAGGACTATATTGTATGACTTTATGCAACTGGCTTCAGGCTTTAAGTTGCAGCTTGTATGCATGTCCTAATGTCAATGTTTCTACTCAGTATATTAAAATCAAACACTTTTTGTTCTTCAGGACACACAGGGCGTTTGCTGAAGTCCCTGTGTCTCACCAGTGTGACGTTCCTGCTTCTGCATCTCATCTTCCAGATCACAATCAACAGCCTGATAGCAGGAGACAACATCGATCTCGACTTCAACTGTGAGTGCTCACTAAAGCTACGTCTGCATTAATCCGATACTTTTGGAAACAGCATTTTCATTTTAAAACGCTCTCCGTCCACACTAGCGTTTCCAGGCGTTTCAGTGCGGATGAGACACATCTGGAAAACACCTGAAAACGCTAAATTCACCTTTACGTGTAAAACTCATGTAAAAAAAAACGTACGTGTAAAATTCACGTGTGTAAAACCTCACTAAAGCTCACTGAGATGATACAGACGGAGAAATAAATAATAAAGTTATCGCGCAATTCTTCTGGCAGGATCATTTTATTTAGCAGAATACCTCAGCATTCACTGATCGTCCAGGTCGCTCTCACTCACTATTATATGTTTGGTCTAAAACACAACCGCTCTCATGTTTCGCCGCAGGACAGCAAATACGAGCGAGTTTTCTGTCATCCTTGCAGGACTGTGATATGAAGAGTGTGTGAAGTAATATTTAAGTAATATTTCAGCAACTGTGTGAAAGTGAACACCACATAACAGACACAATACCAGTATAAACATGAATATCTATGGGTTCAATATGCGTCACATGACTAAACTTACATGATCGTTTTCACATACCACTGTTTTGACAGTCCACACTACAACGTGGAAACGCGTTTTCAATTGATCCACTCTGAAGAGTGTTTAAAAAGCTTTGTTTCTGTTGCTGAAACGCCGTCTCAGTGTGGAGGGAACGCCAAAACCAGAGAAAAAAAGCGTTTTCAGATGAAACCGTATTAGTGTGGACAAGGCCTCAATCTTTCACTACTGGTCATTAAACCAGACTGAGAGGTCAGGTATAGCCGAGGAAACTGGTTTTATTGACTTACGTACAAAATTCAAACTAACTGAATGAGTTGAACTCTCATTCTCAAGTTACTAGTTGAAAACAACCCTGTTGGTTTGACCAGTTAAAGGATTAGTGCACTTCAGAATTAAGATTTCCTGATAATTTACTCCCCCACATCATTCAAGATGTTCATGTCTTTCTTTCTTCATTGGGAAAGAAATGAAGGTTTTTGAGGAAAACATTCCAGGATTATTCTCCATATAGTGACTTCAATGGGGTCCAACAGGTTGAAGATCTAAAGGTGAGTTTCAGTGCAGCTTCAAAGTCTCGACACGATCCAGCCGAGGAATAAGAGTCTCATCTAGACAAACCAGCGGAGATTTTATGAGAAAAATAAACATTTATATACTTTTAACCACAAATGCTCTTCTTGCTCTAGCTGTGATGCGACACACATTATGTAATCACGTTGAAAGGTCAAGCGTGACGTAGGCGTAAGACCTAGTGTTTACAAAGCGAATGTGAAAAGACTAAGCCAAACGGCATTTACAAAAAAAAATAAAAAATAAAAGGTAAAACAACGATGTCGGACGATTTTGAAGTTGAAAGAGAAAATTTGTTTTTCACCCTATCCTACATTTTCCGCCTACGTAATGAGTGAAGTCGTGGACGTACAAGATGAGCATTTGTAGTTAAAATTAAATAAATGTTTATTTTTCTAATAAAATGGCGGATGGTTTGTCTAGATGAGACTCTTATTCCTCGTCTGGATCGTGTCGAGACTTTGAAGCCGCACTGAAACTCACATCTGGACCGTCGACCCGTTGGACCCCATTGAAGACACTATATGGAGGAACATCCTGGAGTGTTTTCCTCAAAAACCTTCATTTCTTTTCCACTGAAGAAAGAAAGACATGAAGTAAATTATCAGGAAATTTTTATTCTGAAGTGAACTAATCCTTTAAAATAATAAACTAGTCATGCTTGCACTTGGTTGGCTAGTGGGAGAGAAGGAAGTTTCCAAAAGATTTTCCCACACTGCTAACCATGAAGCAGTGTTCACACTACATGTTTTCAAACAGACATTCAGATTTTTGTATGCAATTGAATGTATATATATATAGAAACCTTCTCTGTAAAATAAAATGTTGCAGTGATGGCATGCAAATGTTCATGTCTGTCTGTCAAATTAAAAGTTCATGTCTGTCTGTCGGATCTTTAAAATGAAAAGGTGACCTGAGGTCGAAACACACGTCTGGCTCATGTTACCCCGACACAACAGCTCACGCAGAACCGTGGCCCGACCAGACCCGCTCGCAGCGCTAGCCTCTCTCTCCACGCGTAAGAGCTCAACATCTGCGCTCAAGATGGAGATAAACTCGTTCTGAACAGGGAAGGACCGCTCCCGACTGGACAGTCTCGAACACGAGAATGATGATAGAAGCTCTTGACCAACATCTCACTGACAAATATTCAGTTGAGCTTATTTGCAGAATCTGTTTGTCCAAGACAAGTGGAGAAACCTGCTTGAAAACAGTAGCATTAGATGAAATTACACCCTCACTTCTAAATAAAGAGGATCCGTAAGTTCATTTTATCTGGATTTTCCCACTTAAAATGGTCAGTTAAAGGTCTGGTCACTCTGCTCCTCAGGGAATGACTTATTATTGCCAATAGACCATTCAAAAGTTTCAGGTCAGAAAGATTTTTTCATGTTTTTCAAAACAAAAAATCTCTCACGCTCAGCGCAACAACAATATATTCAGCATTTTGTTAACGTTCCCATTAAGTTATGAAAAGGTTATTTCTGAATGTTCCCTGAATGTTCGAAACATCCGGTTTAAAAAATAAATAAATAATAATAATTGTTTATTGGTTTTATGAATGTTGAGGAAACATTCCGTTGTATCATTCTTCAAACATTATTGAAACGTTACATTTGAATGTTTTCTGAACATTCTGAAACAAGTTGTAACATTTAAAAAATGTAACAAGATTAAACATTCCATGAATGATGTAGAAATAACGTTTTTGTGCCATGTGTTCAGAACGTTATTAAAGACCAGATCACTTTGAATGAATGTTCTATTAATGTTACTGGAATAACGTTTGTTCATAACTTTGAGAGAACCTTTCCAGAACGTTCCCTGATCGTAAAAAAAAACAGTGAAATCTTATTCTAATGTAAATCATCTGTTCTCTATGTGAATATATAGTAAAGTGTAATTTATTCCTGTGATCAAAGCTGAATGTTCAGCATCATTACTCCAGTCTTCAGTGTCACATGATCCTTCAGAAATCACTCTAATATGAAGATTTGATGATCAAGAGACATTTATGATTATTATCAATATTGAAAACACTTTTCAGGATTATTTGATGAATAGAAAGTTCAAAAGAACAGCATTTATTTGAAATAGAATCTTTTGCAACAATGAATAAAATTCATTCTGAATAAAAATATGAACTTCTTTAAAAATAAATCTACATACCTACATGTACAAAGAAACTTCTTTTTGTATTTTTTCTTTTTTTTTTTGAAGAAAAGGATTTAGGGTAAGATGAATTCAGTGTGTGTGCGCGGGCAGATTTAGATGAAACCAACCGTCATGCTTTACGAGAGCCAAGATCAACAGAGACTCGCAGCGAGACCAGAGATAAACTGCAGCATTACCAGGACACTCTGCTTTAAACACCACGTGTGTTACGCAAATGAGTGAGCAATGAGTGTTGAAGAAACTGAAAACTGATATTAGAGAACAAACCGGATTCATACAGTCACTGTTCACAGTCCGTTTGATTCCTCACAGTTCATTATTGATAATCTTCAAACATGCCGTTCTGAAAAACATTAAAACAAAATCAGATATTATTATCTATGAAACAATGTCTATTTTTAATTATTTCTAATGAGTTATGTCTAAGAATCTCCCATCCACTTAATCATTTTATTACGAGGAATTTTGAAATTAGTAACGTGTGCAAACTAAAAGATTTATTATATATATATTATAATATATTATAAGAGTTATTGTATCACATGCATATTTTATCACAGTATTATTTCTGCTATTAACATTGTATTTTATAACAGCAATGTCATTTGGTGTTTAATAGCATTATATTGACAACAATCCAGGAACATAAAACCTTCATATATTTTATTTCCATTACCTTAAATGAACATTTTAAGCAGCATGAACTAAACCCCACATCACTTTCAAAGGAATGTGACTTTCTGATTAATACTTTCTTAATTAATCACATAGATGTTCAATTAACAGATGCTTTTATCCAAAGGCATATTCATAGTTTTAGATCAAGCCACAGAATTTCGCATTATAGAGATGACCACAGAACTGTTCTGAATTTCATACAAGTTCTTCACTATTTAATTATTTCTTCATGTCTTTATGATGCTTGATACTCCTTTTTTGGGAGCAAACCGAGACAAAAGGGCGATAAATACCCTGAAGCTGATATCTCGAGAGCCGAATCTCTGAATCAGGTCAACTTGATATGTGAAGCGAATCAACTGACTCACTTAAAAGAATCAGCTCAAAAGAATGATTCATTCTCAAATCAGACTAATCTGGGTATCTGATTGAATCATTCTTTTGAGCTGATTCTTTTCAATGAATCGGTTGATTCACAACAAATTTTTTTGGATTTCTATTTGTACACTATATTTGTGAATTAAAAACGTAACCTTTCTCTTACACTGATTGTAACTCAAACATTGAGACGTTGACACATGACTGATAAACTTCAGGAAACTGACACACACACACACACACACACACACACACACACACACATGCGTTTATATGATCACTCAGCATTACACTCCTTTTCCTTTGTTTTCTATCGGTCAGCCGAGGCCGTGCGTTGAGTGTTGTGTGAACTTTATCCTTTTAAATATGCATTGTTCAGTAACGCCTGACCTGAGATCAGCTCTTCCTCCATTATTTCCTGTGCTATTTAATGCATAAGAGCTGACTCTACAACAGTAGCGGGTGATTACGACTGGATCTGTTCCTGCCAGCTGAACTGTGGAAACACCAGGTGTTCATATTGTGTTCTTCAGATCCGACTGTAATCCCCATTTAACTTCCTAAATGCTGGAATGCATCTGACAACACTCAGTTTATACAGTTCTGCAGGAGGCCGGAGAGTCTTTTATATCACACTTGTAGAAACTATACATTTACTGCATTGATAACAAAATATCAAACCCAAGTATCATCTGCAAAAAAAAAAAAAAAAATGGTACTAGAACTTTTGTCAGTGCTACAAATAACTTGATTTTTTTTTTTTTATCAAATATTCTAAAGATTTATTATTTTAGTGGCTGAATGATTTTTGATCATTCTAATATTTGACAACCAGAAATTCCAAACACTTTTTGTATGAATTTCTGTGTATTTCAATTCAACATAACATGTAAATATATAATTATATTACATAAATATAGTTGAAATACTTGTTATTTAATTATTAACAATATGCAGTTGATATAAATTACTGTTGTATTTTTAAGCTACTATTGCACTCCTTCATAAAAAGGTTGTTTCTGCCTAATAAAATAAAACATAGGTAATTATATTTCTTGTATATTTTTCTTCTGCATATTTATTTCTCATATTTGTGACTTTATATTTCACCGAGTGAATTAATGTCACCATTGTGACTATATTTAATATTTTAATATTATATTCCTTATTTTAAGCTTTATCTCACAATTATCTTTTTATTTTTTACTCTGTAATGAAACCTGGATCACGTTAGTAAGCTTGCTTTGTTTTTCCCTTTTATGGTGTAAAAATATAATATAATATAATATAATATAATATAATATAATATAATATAATATAATATAATATAATATAATATAATATAATATAATATAATATAATATAATATAATATACTTTAATATAATATAATATAATATACTTTAATATAATATAATATAATATAATATAATATAATATAATATAATATAATATAATATAATATAATATAATATAATATACTTTAATATAATATAATATAATATAATATAATATAATATAATATAATATAATATACTTTAATATAATATAATATAATATAAAATAATATAATATACTTTAATATAATATAATATACTTTAATATAATATAATATAATATAATATAATATAATATACTTTAATATAATATAATATAATATAATATAACATAATATAATATACTTTAATATAATATAATATAATATAATATAATATAATATAATATAATATAATATAATATAATATAATATAATATAATATACTTTAATATAATATAATATAATATAATATAATATAATATAATATAATATAATATAATATAATATAATATAATATAACAATATAATGTAATATAGCATAACATAATATCATATAATATAACATTATATAATATAATATAGTATTACATTATAATATAATATAATATAACATTACAATATAATATAATATAACATAATATAATATAACATTATAATATATAACATCATAATATAATATAACATTATAGTATATAACATCATAATATAATATAACATTATAATATAATATATTATAACATTTTAATATAATATAATATAATATAATATAATATAATATAATATAATATAATATAATATAATATAATATAATATAATATAATATAATATAATATAATATAATATTACAATATAATGTAATATAGCATAACATAATATCATATAATATAACATTATAATATAATATAATATTACATTATAATATAATATAATATAATATAACATTACAATATAATATAATATAATATAATATAACATAATATTATATAACATCATAATATAATATAACATTATAATATAATATAACATTTTAATATAATATATTATAATATTTGAATATAATATTATATAATATAACATTATAATATAAAGACAAAAATAGATAGTAATTATTTAATTATGTAATGCAGAGATATTCATATATTTTGAAGTGTGTCTTAGCAGAGTCGAATGAAAGTTCCTGTGTTTATCACTCGTTCTGGCGTCTGTTTTCTGGCGTTCACACTGTGTTTCTGTGATCGGTAAACCTGTGCCAGACGTGACATCTCTCTCTCCAAACACAGAAACAAGAAGTCTTTCTGTTAGCGATGATCAGCGTTTCGTTTCGCACTCAAACATCGCCTTGTTCTTCTGATGCCAGTCTCTCATCTAACTCTCCTCTCGTCTGCATTATTGACATGAATGCATGCATGCCTTTATTTGCTCGTTGAGAGGATTAATACGCTATTGTTCCCTCAATGGCATTCGTATGAGTGATATCAGGCCTGAGTCGCTGCCAGCGCTGAGAACAAGTCCCTTCAGTGTGTCCTAATATTGCAGTGATAAAGATCGGCTTCCTCAGGACGCGTATCTCAGTCTCTAAAGCTCTCTAAAAATACTCCATTTCTGTCTAACAAAGACTGTGTAAACCTCTGTTTCCTCAAGGCCAGTGACGGTGACAGAAGCTGTATTTGTTCATCGCTGAGGGAGTCACCGCAAGAAAACACTTCCTCTCAGCGCACAGTACGCCAGTTAAACATCAACAACAGATGTGTTTTTATATATACCTTTGTTGAGCTAGAAGGCATTAAACTGATCAAAAGTGACAGTAAAGACATTTATAATAATCCCTCAGAGAGTTGGCATGATAGAAAGCTGTTCTTTTGAACTTTCTATTCATCAAAGAATCTTGAAAAATAAAATGTATCACGGTTTGCACAAAAATATGAAGCTGTTTCCAACACTGATAATAATCATAAATGTTTCTTGATCATCAAATCCTCATATTAGAGTGATTTCTGAAGGGTCATGTGACACTGAAGACTGGAGTAATGATGCTGAACATTCAGCTTTGATCACAGGAATAAATTACACTTTACTATATATTCACATAGAGAACAGATGATTTACATTATAATAATATTTCACTGTTTTTAATGTATTCTAATAAATATTCAAATAAATGCAGCCTTGGTGAGTAGAAGAGACTTCTTAGCAACTGTGAAAAATAAAGTTGGCATCAAAACAAAAAATAAATCTTAATTATTATTTTTGTTGTTGTTGTTAGGCAGAAACAAGTATGTTAAATAAATTATAAAATGAATAAAATAAGTAATTAATAACATAGAATTAAATAAAAAAATAATAAATAATAATAACATAATAAAATAATAAAATGCAATAAAATAAAAATAAAAAATGAATGAATGAAGTAATAAAAAAAAAACATTAAATTAAAAATAGCATAAAATGTTAATCAGTTTTTTTTTTACCAGTAAAGCTATGTGTGTGAGCATCCCTGTGGACGGCTGAGTTTTAACAGTAAGAAAGGGCTCGTTTTGTCTTTGCCTCTGGCTGATATCGTGAACATAGTTCAGAATGAAATGAGAAGCACATCTGCAACATCTCGATGGCATCTGTCCAGATGTGTGTGAGCAGAGAAGCCCGTGACACGATCAGCTCGTGTGTTTCCCGGCTGGCTTCATCATGTCACACACGCTCTGAAACCAATACGACCAGTTTGTTTAAAGAGTTGAGCGTGATTTCCGTCTCCCACAGAGAAATATGATGAAATCATGTGTTTAGAAGCGCTTTCTGAGCCTCGACATTCATGCATTATCAGTCTCTGAGATCCTCCCGAGACAACAGGAGTCAGTCTGGAGAACGCCAGAACTGGAGAGTGAGGATGTGCAACTTACAAACCCTCATCCTTCTCGGGGCATTGTGTGTTATATCTACTCACACAACTTACAACTTACACACACAATATGGATTTTTTAAAACAAATAAAAAAAAGGTAACAAATCCTTCCCTCGGTCATTTGAGCCCCTTAGGAATGAGTGGAATGAGAGGAATGCTTCAGTACACAAAGAACAAACTAAAAATGCTCAAAATTCAAACTAAAAATGCTAAAACTTTTCCAAATAATGATTGTATAATGTCTACATGTGTGTGTGAATGCACACTGAAGAGAGACTGGCTTTAGGACCCAGAGGAACAGCTCATATAGAGCTATAGCGCCATCTAGAGTCATGAAATATCATCATATATTATTATTTTTCCACAAGAGGTCGGTAAAGACTCCCAATGTAAGATATTTAGAGCTGAATTAAAAGGGTTATGCATGAAATTGTGAGTTATTTTGAATTTAAGTTGAAAGAATGTGAGGAATGTGCTTCTATATGACTATTTATTTATTATTTATTGATTAAATCTAGTAATTGAAAGATAAAAAAAAATTGCATAAAAAAATATCACAATGAAATAAAATAAGCTTTCTGGACAAACAAAAAAATAATTAAGTATAATTTTAGGGCTTCGAGGGAAAGATGTGTTACAAAGTGCGAGGGAAGGATGAAGGATGAAGGTTAAATGTGAAATCAGTGTTTAATGAGCTATAATCTCCTCAGACTGCATGATCTCAGTATCACATTATGACTTGATAGAGGTTTAGCATGTGAAGAAGAAAACCTTCTGAGCGTTGATCAGACTCTAGACATATCTGTGAACTGAGAGCAAACCTCCAGCATCTGCTGTCTATTAGTGGTCCGGCTCGTCAGCAGATTGAAGAAGTGATGGCCTGCTTCAGTACAGTTATTATCATGCTGTCTGCAGTGATATTTGAGTTATGGAGATGATTAAAGGGGATCTGGCGGGCGACACAGAGCGTCCTGAAATACAAGCGCATTATTTTCTCTGAGTTCGTGAATCTACTCACACAACTTACATTTAATGACATTATACTTGCCCTGAGTCATTGATATCGTACTCACTGACTTCATCTGAAGGCTGCTTGTGTCTAGACATTTCTTCAGGAACAAGTTTGATGTTTTGTATTTATAATCCATTTATTCACTGTTTGAGCGTAGACCTGAAAATTACATTTCCAACTTAAACTGTGGTAAATCTCGAATGCTTTAGAGTATTTTGATCTCTTTTCAAAGACGAAAAAAATATATATATATTTTTTAAAGTGAACTTAAAGTTACAGAATTTATCCTTTATTGTTATGAAAAATGTATTCAGTGTGAGATTTATTTTATGAAAGAAATGAATACTTCTATTTAGCAAGAATGCATGAAATTGATCAAAAATGACACTAAAAGACATCTATAATGTAACAAAAGATTTCTGTTCTTTCTATTCGTCAAAGAATCCTGATGTAAAATATATGATGGTTTCCACATGTCTCTTGATCATCAGATCCTCATATTAGAGTGATTTCTGAAGGATCATGTGACACTGAAGACTGGAGTAATGATGCTGAACATTCAGGTTTGATCACAGGAATAAATTACACTTTACTGTATTCACATAGACAACAGCTGTTTTACATTAGAATAATATTTCACAATATTACTGTATTTTTGATAAAATAAACACAGCCTCAAAGGTGAGCGAGAGACTTCTGTCAAATAGCCTGCATTATTAAATCATACTGGCCCCAAACTTTTGAACAGTAGTGAATAAGGGAAAAAAATAATCAAAATAAATTTTATTAAGGACTCATTCATTTCTGTGAATAAATAAATAATATAAAAAAATAAACATGTCAAAACAAGTACATTTTATAGTAAAAATGTAAATTAAGCGTCTAAACTTCTAAAATGAGTGTTTTATCGCTCACTGCACAGTTACATCACTAACTAGATGTACCGCATCGCGGTACAAAATATGACCGCCGCTCAGGCCTGCACTGGCTTTCCACAAAAATAAATGACGTGGAGTAATTTGGCTGTATTGCGTGTTTATGTATATACCTAAAAAAAGTAATAGTATGTGCATGTCTGTCTGTGTGTGTGTGTGTGTGTGTGTGTGTGTGTGTATGTGTGTGTCTGTGTGTGTGTGTGTGTGTGTGTCTGTGCGTGTATGTATGTGTGCGTACATGTGTGCGCGTGTGTGTTTGTGTGTCTGTGCATGTGGATTTGTATGTGTGTGTGTATGGGTGTGTGTCTGTGCGTGTGGATGTCAGTGTGTGTGCATGCTTGTGTTTGTTTGTATTCCTGCATGTGTGTGTGTGACAGTATCATCCTAAACCAGCAACCCTTCGCTCAACAGCACCATCTACAGGCCGATGAGTGTACAGTCACTAAATGTGCACATAAATGAATTTATTTTATACCCCCCCATGGATGAAATTCTACAAAACTTAGCAGAGGATACCCCCAGAGGATGTCAAGTTAATCATACACAAGAAATATGGTGCAGTTCTGAACATCTCCACTGAAGATAGGGGCGATCAAAGCAGAATAATATTGCATTTTCAGTTTTTATGGGAGGGGCGCAAATCACAAATGAGTGATTATGGGCTAGGTTGATGTGGGCCCTTAAGAGCAACATACCATAACAATTACAAATGTTTACAATTACAAATTACAAAGCAATAACAAATGCATTTTTTTGGGTTTGGGGGGGCCCAGCGCGGGGGGGGGGGGGGGGGGGGTGAGTGGCCCCCGGGGACCAAACGAAATTTTTCCGTAGAAGTCTAGTGGGGCTACATGCTCACCAAATTTCATGTTCCCCGGTGTTTCGGTGTCCCTGGTATCGTTGACGAAAAATTTACGGGGGCCCCAGCGCAGGGGGGGGGGGAGTGGCCCCCGGGGACCAAACGAAATTTTTCCATAAAAGTCTAGTAGACCAACATACCATAAAAATTTCTTCATCCTCGGTGCCACGGTTCAGGTAGTTATTTAGGAAAAACTGCATTTTTTGGGGTTTGGGGGGGCGCGGGGGGGGGAGTGGCCCCCGGGGACCAAACGAAATTTTTCCGTAGAAGTGTAGTGGGGCTACATGCCCACCAAATTTCATATTCCCCGGTGCTTCGGTGTCCCTGGTATCGTTGACGAAAAATTTACGGGGGCCCCAGCGCGGGGGGGGAAGTGGCCCCCGGGGACCAAACAAAAATTTTCCGTAAAAGTCTAGTAGACCAACATACCATAAAAATTTCTTCATCCTCGGTGCCACGGTTCAGGTAGTTATTTAGGAAAAACTGCATTTTTTGGGGTTTGGGGGGGCCCAGCGCGGGGGGGGAGTGGCCCCCGGGGACCAAACGAAATTTTTCCGTAGAAGTCTAGTGGGGCTACATGCCCACCAAATTTCATGTTCCCCGGTGCTTCGGTGTCCCTGGTATCGTTGACGAAAAATTTACGGGGGCCCCAGCGCGGGGGGGGGAGTGGCCCCCGGGGACCAAACGAAATTTTTCCGTAAAAGTCTAGTAGACGAACATACCATAAAAATTTCTTCATCCTCGGTGCCACGGTTCAGGTAGTTATTTAGGAAAAACTGCATTTTTTTGGGTTAAGGGGGGCCCAGCGCGGGGGGGGGGGGAGTGGCCCCCGGGGACCAAACGAAAATTTTCCTTAGAAGTCTAGTGGGGCTACATGCCCACCAAATTTCATGTTCCCCGGTGTTTCGGTGTCCCTGGTATCGTTGACGAAAAATTTACGGGGGCCCCAGCGCGGGGGGGGAAGTGGCCCCCGGGGACCAAACGAAATTTTTCCGTAAAAGTCTAGTAGACCAACATACCATAAAAATGTCTTCATCCTCGGTGCCACGGTTCAGGTAGTTATTTAGGAAAAACTGCATTTTTTGGTTTTGGGGGGGGCCAGCGCGGGGGGGGAGTGGCCCCCGGGGACCAAACGAAATTTTTCCGTAGAAGTCTAGTGGGGCTACATGCCCACCAAATTTCATGTTCCCCGGTGCTTCGGTGTCCCTGGTATCGTTGACGAAAAATTTACGGGGGCCCCAGCGCGGGGGGGGGGGAGTGGCCCCCGGGGACCAAACGAAATTTTTCCGTAAAAGTCTAGTAGACAAACATACCATAAAAATTTCTTCATCCTCGGTGCCACGGTTCAGGTAGTTATTTAGGAAAAACTGCATTTTTTTTGGGTTAAGGGGGGCCCAGCGCGGGGGGGGGGGGAGTGGCCCCCGGGGACCAAACGAAATTTTTCCGTAGAAGTCTAGTGGGGCTACATGCCCACCAAATTTCATGTTCCCCGGTGCTTCTGTGTCCCTGGTATCGTTGACGAAAAATTTACGGGGGCCCCAGCGCGGGGGGGGGGAGTGGCCCCCGGGGACCAAACGAAATTTTTCCGTAAAAGTCTAGTAGACCAACATACCATAAAAATGTCTTCATCCTCGGTGCCACGGTTCAGGTAGTTATTTAGGAAAAACTGCATTTTTTGGTTTTGGGGGGGGCCAGCGCGGGGGGGGAGTGGCCCCCGGGGACCAAACGAAATTTTTCCTTAGAAGTCTAGTGGGGCTACATGCCCACCAAATTTCATGTTCCCCGGTGCTTCGGTGTCCCTGGTATCGTTGACGAAAAATTCAGTGAGGTGACGAAAAAAAAACAAAAAAAAAACGTTGACAATCCCTATATGACCGCTTTCGCTAGCTACGCTAGCGGCGGTCATAATAATTAGTCTAATATTAAGATTAATCACTAATAATGTATCTTGGACTTCAGTGTTGGAGGATGGAGTGAACGCTGATGTATTCCCATCTCATGTCTTCGGAGCGCCGGATAATCCCGGAAGTGTCCCAGTAAACAGATACTCTGGAGAGATACAGTAGTATATCAATCACTGCAAACCAACATCATGTTTGGGGAAATTGTATTATATAATTTATTTATTTATATAGTATGTAAATATTATAAATAAAATAAATGAATGAATAAAATAATAAAAAATATATATATAATAAAATAAAAATATATAATATAAAAAAATAAAAAATAAATAATTAAAAAAATTATAATAAATAAAATAAAATAATAATAAAATAAATAAAATAAATAAAATAAAATAAAATAAAATAAAATAAAATAAAATAAGAAAACATCAGTGCATGATTCAGACGTGGCGTATGGTGTGAAGTGAGCGGGATGTGTGTGTGTGTGTGTGTGTGTGTGTGTGTGTGTGTGTGTGTGTGTGTGTGTGTGTGTGTGTGTGTGTGTGTGTGTGTGTGAACAGCATCTGGTTTGGATCTGTGCAGATATTAGTGAGGTGTGTGAAGCATGTGCACAGGTACAACATGTGTCCTGATCCTGATGACCCGCACACACACTCGTTCCCGTTCCTCAGAAACACACACACCGAGTGCTTTGTCATTCAGATAACGTGTGCTTTCAGTCAGCATGACATCAGAAGTGACCGTTTACTTTTTTAACACGTATTACTTATGTAATTCATCTCTATTTTCTCCAAACACTAGCGTTCACAGTCGTCAGATCGTGTTAATCTCTTCTATTCCCCAAAGCTGCTTTTATTTGATCAGAAATACAGTAAAAACAGTGAAACAGTGTCACATGATCCCTCAGAAATCACTTTAATATGATGATTTGATGCTCAGGAAACATTTATAATTATTATCAATGTTAGAAACAGCTTCATATCTTTGTGGAAACTGTGATAAAAAAAAAATAATCTGGATTTTTTGATGAATAGAAAGTGGAATCTTTTATTACAGTACATTATAAATGTTTTTACTGTCACTTTTGATCAATTTAATATATCCTTGCTAAATAAAAGTATTCATTTCTTTAAAAATGAGATCAGGCTGAATAATTGTTAGTGCATATTGTTCCAATGGGGGGAAAAATGTCTCTGTAATGTTTGAGAATCTAAATATTAGATAAAATATAAATGACAAGCTGTCATTTAGAGACTTTTCCCAGTCCAGTCAACACCTAATGGTCCAAACCAGCGAGCTTCTCATTCCCAGCCTCGAGCTTTAGCCTCTTCATCACATGATGATTAGACTGAAGCTTCATCTTGTGTTGTTGTGATGTTCTGATCTTCATCTTGTGTTGTTGTGATGTTCTGATCTTCATCTTGTGTTGTTCTGATGTTCTGATCTTCATCTTGTGTTGTTGTGATGTTCTGATCTTCATCTTGTGTTGTTCTGATGTTCTGATCTTCATCTTGTGTTGTTCTGATGTTCTGATCTTCATCTTGTGTTGTTCTGATGTTCTGATCTTCATCTTGTGTTGTTCTGATGTTCTGATCTTCATCTTGTGTTGTTCTGATGTTCTGATCTTCATCTTGTGTTGTTCTGATGTTCTGATCTTCATCTTGTGTTGTTCTGATGTTCTGATCTTCATCTTGTGTTGTTCTGATGTTCTGATCTTCATCTTGTGTTGTTCTGATGTTCTGATCTTCATCTTGTGTTGTTCTGATGTTCTGATCTTCATCTTGTGTTGTTCTGATGTTCTGATCTTCAGCTTGTGTTGTTCTGATGTTCTGATCTTCATCTCATGCTGTTTCCGCAGGTTCATCATGGGAGAGATCGATACGACAGCTGGGGTTTGAAAGGTAAGAGACGCTGTTTTCCTCAGGTTAGAGACTGGAGATGTGTGTGGAAGTCGGCAGCAGAAAGTGTCTTATTCAGACTCGGAGTGTGTGATGTTTTGAGTGTGTATTGATCAGTGTGTGTGATGTTTTGAGTGTGTATTGTTCGGAGTGTGTTATGTTTTGAGTGTGTATTGATCAGTGTGTGTGATGTTTTGAGTGTGTATTGTTCTGAGTGTGTGATGTTTTCTTTGGAGGCTTTGAACCGCGTGATTTTATGAGCGTCCTGGAGTCAGACGGGAGATGATCCAACCGTACTTAGCAAGAAACTGAATATTATTTAAAAACAAGATAAAACATGTCCGTCTGTTCCCCCTCACATATTATATGACAGAATAATGAAAGATACTGGATAATATTTTTCATAAAAGCAGAAAAACAATAAACTTGTATTGTCAGTATTGGTTGAAATATGAACTTTAATGATGCGCTTTATCAACTCAGATGACAAAATATCTCTTTAGAGTTCCAGAACGACTGCCATCAGTTTAATAAAGTTAAGTTAAGGTTAATCAAGTTAAAGTTAAAGAAGTACACTTTAGCATATTCTTAATTTCCCTGAACTTTAGAGCTTTTTTTGACCCACTCAAGATGAATCATTTTTAAATGTCATACTTCTGTTGTCTTTGAAATATGATTATAATGTACTGACAAGCATTTATGGTAAACTAAAATACACTTTAATGTAATTTCTATTGAAACTTCATGTCATGTATTTAAATATATTTGTAATTACATATGTAAAAAATTAAATTGCAATTTAGTAAATTTAAGATTAGAATAAAATATTACGTTTAAATGTAATATTGAATAACACACTGTCGTTATAATTATAATCCAGTGCTTTACATGTGCACGTCAAAATAAGTGTAAAAATGATGTAATGTACATTTATTTTGACATTATTACACATTTTATTAAACTGTGTAAAGAAACATGAACTCAGTCATCTCTCTTTACATTCACTAAAGTGGCTTTCTATTTAATTAATATTATATTATCTGCAAGTAGAGTTTTTCTTTTTTCAAATGTACTTTTATGATTTGAAGTACACTACAAGTGCACACTCAGACAATAGAATTAAGTGCACTTCTTTTTCTCAAAGGTTCTTTTACTTTTTTTCTAATTTGAGCTGCAGGAAATATTTGATGTTTTGATGTAATTTTGAATATTATATAATGTCTCTTAAGCAAATGAATCAATTATATCTCTAGACTGGCACTGGACTGGCACCAGCCTAAATCTGGCTTGTATGACGGATCTAGTCATTAGGACGTTGTGGGTGGCATCATTTATTCAAGTCCCTCTTTTCTTTTTCATCTTTGTAATCGTGTTTGTGTACATGCTCATGATTCGTGTCCGGTCTGGGGAATAAAGATGGCGTCAGTTAGCATGCAGCAAACTCTGGCTCCACACCAGCATGGACTACACACTCACACACACACACACACACACACACACTAGTGTGCAAAACACAAGAGCGTTTGGTGACCATCTCTCACACATACGGGTGTTTCTTTAACTTTAGTTCACAGGGGTTGATTTTCCATTACAGAAAGGTCATGTTAAAACTGGAGAAGCCACAGTAGCTGTCGACGTTTATTTGTGCTACTTTTCAAAAGCTAGTGTTCTTATTTAACAAGGAGACAACAGTGTAAGTTAAGATCATGCTTGAGACAAAGCAAGGTCAATATCACTCGTGAACAGAATATTTTTATTGTCTGGTAATCTGTAATTTTGTCAAATTATGCAAAATGTGACACAAAAAACATGGACAATATTCCTCATTTAAATAATTAATGCGCATAATAAAGGGGCGGGGCCTGGTTGAGTTAGTTAGTAGTGTGTTAAACTGGCGGTTATGGTCAGGGCCGTGCAGAGACCTCTGGAGGGGCAGGTGCTCAAAGTATAAAAGGGGGCACATGGAACAAGGCTTTAAATAGGGCTGTGATCAAAATACAGTAACAGGGTTTTTACAGCCTCAAAATGAGGCGGAGGTGGTAAAAATCCTAATAATGTATTTTAATAATAAGATTATTAAATTAGTATTTTTTTGTAGATCATCATATAGCCTAATGTGTTTCCCACATTATTTTTGTTGTGGAGCTTGGTATCTCTAGGGGGGTCCGGGGGCATGCCCCCCCCCCCCCGTAAGAAAATTTTGTACATTTTAAAGATAAATTCATTAATTTGGTGCACTTTGAGTCACCCGAATCCACTGTTAAAAATAAATAATCCACCCGCAAAACCGCCCATATTCTTTGATTTAGATATCTGCATCTGATCATCACAATACAATTATTCAAATTCTCAGTGTTAAGCATGATAATATGGTAACATATCACACTGAAGTAGGCTGATTTAAAACGAACATTTATTTAAAATAAAAGTTCTTCTTTTGGCAAAATTACATTTCCTTAATAGCCTAAACAGTGGCTTTACTCCCTTCAAACTTAAATTGTCAATGTTTCATTACATCACTTTGAAAACACAAATTTTTTGTACCTTTTAAAAAGGGCATTTTTCACCTAATTTTATTAAATGTATGCTCCATCTTTCATTTCAAATTCTCAAATTTGATCAATATATTCAGAAAAGAATGATACTTTATAAAACTAAACCGCCAGTAGGAGGCGGCAGGCGACCGTCTTAATGAGCGAGTCATTGAGTCATTCATTCAAACGATTCATTCAAACGGCTGATTTATTCAGAATGAGGCAGTTTATGAATGGGTAATTGAATCTTTGACTCAACCGATGGTTCAAAATGCTGAATCATTCAGTAATGCAACAAGTGTTGCTGTGAGATGCGCTATGGTTCTGCAGTGTTTGGAACTATTTTCGCTGCTGAAACAGAACAAAAATAGTCATTGCGTCTTAAATGTAAGTGACTTAATTTTAACTATTTGTTTATTGACCTGCTATGAAATCAGTCTCGGTTTCAATCTTGATGGCATTCAGGAAAACAGTTACTTCTATAGCCTAACGTTACACACAGCAATATAAACAACATCTCTGCATGCTCTCTTCACGTCGTCCTTGTAAAATAATAATAAGTAAACGAACATCAAAATCACTTCGCTGAGAATGAAACGCCACTTACCAGCAGCCACAGATTTGAAGACATCCTCTGGTAGTGCGACATCCTCTGGTAGGGTTAGACCCTAACCCTAACCCTAACCCTAACCCTAACCCTAACCAAAAAAATGTGCGTGCAGCGTGAGGAATGAGGTGAAAGGTCATCATGTGGGTCATTTTATTTACGGCTAAATTATTATTAATTAATTCAATAAATATATTTGTTTGACAGGGAAGCTGTGCGCAAACAGGAATATATATTATTTTTCAAAAATAGAAAAAAAGCACCCCAGAAAAAAGGGCACTTTCTCTCCAGGAATAAAAAGGGCAGGTGCTCAAGCCCCCTTTGATGTCTATGTGTGCACGTGCCTGGTTATGGTAAGGGGCGGGGCATTTCCCAAACACACTCAAAGCGCTCGGCCAATCACAACACCCTGATCCAGCCGACCAATCAGAGCACAGTGTGCTTTTCAGAAGGAGGGGCTTCATAGGGACAGGAAGTAAACAGAGTGTTACTGACAGACTGGGAAGAGAGGAGCCGCAACAATGGAGAATATGAGGAGAATAATCAACATTCAAGCAGGAAAACCTGTTATAGTAGAGCCTGAAAACTACATCAAAATGTGTAAAAGGGCGTAATATGGCCTCTTTAAGATCACATGACCCACAGCTGAAGAAACACTAGGCTACGTACATGTTCACATGCTAATGTGCGGTAACCTGGCAGACTGTCATACGCTTGGCTAGATTTCAGGAACATCAAATCTCACAATTACAGCATTAGTGATTTACAATTTTAAACCCAGCATTTGCATTTCATTGGCCCACTTGGCATGAGGCTTTTGACAGATCGTGAAACACTGTGAAGACCATCTGAACACTGCAGTCTCACAACAGCTGGACGCGGTTAAAACACGCATGTTAGTCGTGACCTGTATGATGTTATTGACAGACGTGTGTAATTTACCCGACTGTGGAGGAGAAGCAGTGTCTGGAAGTCTAGCTCAAACCATATGTGTTATGATGAAGAACCCAGAGCAGGTTATACATAATCATGCCTTACACAGCTGTCGTGAAGTCTGCGGTTAGATGACATGAATCCTAAATAATGCAAACTTTTCACCCTTACAACTGCTCAATGCTATAAAAAAATCACTCTGAACACCTTAGCAACTGCATAGTGACACCCTGGCAACGCTCTACAACACTAGCAACTGCACGACAGCATGCTTAAACACACCAAACACCTTAGCAACTGCATAGCAACACCCTGGCAACCATCTATAACACTAGCAACTGCACAACAACATGGTTAAACACTCTGAAGACCTTAGCAACTGCATAGCGACACCCTGGCAACCATCTACAACACTAGCAACTGCACAACAACATGCTTAAACACTCTGAACACCTTAGCAACTGCATAGCAACACCCTGGAAACCATCTAAAATACTCTAGCAACTGCACGACAGCATGCTTAAACACACCAAACACCTTAGCAACTGCATAGCAACACCCTGGCAACCATCTATAACACTAGCAACTGCACAACAACATGGTTAAACACTCTGAACACCTTAGCAACTGCATAGCGACACCCTGGCAACCATCTATAACACTAGCAACTGCACAACAACATGCTTAAACACACCAAACACCTTAGCAACTGCATAGCGACACCCTGGAAACCATCTACAACACTAGCAACTGCACAACAACATGCTTAAACACTCTAAACACCTTAGCAACTGCATAGCGACACCCTGGAAACCATCTACAACACTCTAGCAACTGCACGACAGCATGCTTAAACACTCTGAACACCTTAGCAACTGCATAGCAACACCCTGGCAACCATCTATAACACTAGCAACTGCACAACAACATGCTTAAACACTCTGAACACCTTAGCAACTGCATAGCGACACCCTGGAAACCATCTACAACACTCTAGCAACTGCACGACAGCATGCTTAAACACTCTGAACATCTTAGCAACTGCATAGCAACACCCTGGCAACCATCTACAACACTAGCAACTGCACAACAACATGGTTAAACACTCTGAACACCTTAGCAACTGCATAGCAACACCCTGGCAACCATTTATAACGCTAGCAACTGCATAACAACATGCTTAAACACTCTGAACATCTTAGCAACTGCATATCAACACCCTGGCAACCCTCTACAACACTAGCAACTGCACAACAACAGGCTTAAACACTCTGAACACCTTAGCAACTGCATAGCAACACCCTGGCAACCATTTATAACGCTAGCAACTGCATAACAACATGCTTAAACACTCTGAACACCTTAGCAATTGCATAGCAACACCCTGGCAACCATCTACAACACTAGCAACTGCACAACATACCTTAGCAACTGCATAGCCGCACCCTGAGCTGAACTTAAGTGAGCTGGACGATGACATCACGGTTTACTCCAGAGCGGCTATATATATATATATACTGTATATACTAAATTAATAACTTTTTTAAGACAAAAATGAAACATCATTAAACTTACTTAAGCTGGACTGTGACGCTATTTTCTTCTGGAAACAAACTTTTTTGCATAATTTTCCTATTATCTCTGTAAAGCTGCTTTGAAACAATATAATAAGCGCTGATTGATTCAGACGTGGCGTATGGTGTGAAGTGAGCGGGATGTGTGTGTGTGTGTGTGTGTGTGTGTGTGTGTGTGTGTGTGTGTGTGTGTGTGTGTGTGTGTGTGTGTGTGTGTGTGTGTGTGTGTGTGTGTGTGTGTGTGTGTGTGTGTGTGACCCTGGTAACCTTCCACAAAGCCCTAGTTTTTGAAGGTCCTGGTTTTTAGGTCATGTGACTCTCAAAAAGAAAAGCTTCACTTGGGCTACCATAGAAAATTCTAATATAAAAAAATATAGAAACTTATAAATACATTTTTTTAAAGTAATAAAGACAGGTATGTAGAGCTACTGTAACGGTAAGGATGTTGGCTCAGACAGTGGAGAGGGAATAACACGAGTAATCAGAAACATGTGCACCGAACTTCACGGAAGAGGCCTTTGTTTGCTTTATCATATCAACATTTCATTTCTTGTAGTTCTGTGGACTATTGTTTTACCAGTTTCCTTCAAATTTAAATTTGGAGATTTACAAGCTAGTTTTCTAACCCAAACAAGTCTTTGTTTAGTCTAGCGTCTGCGATTTATCAGAAACACCAACAATATTCTCAGTTTACCCATGCCTGATCTACTTATCATCTACCAATACAGATTATTCTTCAAATCATTGTTCATGTGACGTTCTCTGATAAACCATATCAGATCCCACTTCCACACACGACTTCCTCTGGTAATCTGTCATTACTGGGGCCGTAAAACGTGTCAAAATAATCCTTTGTGTGTTTTCTATGTAAATTGGACTCGCACAGCATAAATCATGTGTTTTTCTCGGATCTGTGTGTTCAAACACAAGGGAGATTGGGACAGGCGCTTCATTATGAATCCTGAATCGCTGCTCTATGTCTCGTGTTGCTCTTGGACAGAGGAGAAGCTTCTCTTCCCAGCATGCACTGCTCCGCCATCGGGATCACTGTTATTTTCTGAACAAATAACGGTAACACTTTACAATAAGGTTCATTAGTTAACATTAGTTAACTACCTTAGTTAACATGAACAATACTTCTACAGCATTTACTAATCTTGGTTAATAATTTCAACATGTACTTATATGTTATTAAAATCAAAGGTTGTATTTGTTAACATTAGTTAATGCACTGTGAACTAACATGAACACACAATGAACAGCTGTATTTATATTAACCAATATTTGGTATCACTTTATTTTACAGTGTCCTTGTTACATATGTTACATGTACTTACTATAGTAATAACAGTAAATTATTCATAATTACATGCAACTAACCCTCAACCAAACCCTAACCCTATAGTAAGTGCATGTAGTTGCTTAATATTACTCAATTACTTAAATATATAATTACACTGTAACAATGACACCTTAAAATAAAGTGTAACCCTAATATTTACAAAGATTAACAAATATTGTAACACATGTTTTGCTCATTGTTTGTTCATGTTAGTTAATACATTAACTAATGTTAACTATTGAACATTATTGTAAAGTGTTACCCAAATAATTAGTGTGTAATTCCTGTGCGTGTGTGTGTGTGTGTGTGTGTGTGTGTGTGTGTGTGTGTGTGTGTGTGATACTGGGGCGTAGGAGCAATTTTGAACCTGGGGGGGGGACAGTAAATGCTAGGGGGGTTCGGGGGAAATTCCCCGAATTTTTTTTATTTATTTTTTTATATATAAAGTACTTAAATGCTCATTTCTAATGACTTTTGGGAACAGACTGTACTACTTAGTTTGGTTGTAAGAGGGTATATGCAGTGAAGGACTGGGTAGATTATAAAAACAGAGAGAAGCAATGTAAAATAACTACAACCAGGGGTTCAATTGGGATTTATTATATGGGGAGGCTCTCCCTAGGGGGGAGAATTTTTTATTCATTTTTTTTGAAAAATAACCCATTAAATGGCATTTTCTGGAGAGTTTTGTGCAAAGAAATGGAGAAATTGAGTCTTACAAGATATGTGAAAAACTGCAAGGTTAAGAGCATATACTTTGCATTGTTGTAGTATCAACAGGTATTAGGACATTTAGCATTTACATTACTGTTAATCAGCAGTGGTGAAATGTAACGAAGTACAAATAGCCTACTTCGTTACTTTACTGAAGTAGACTACATTTTTCACGTAGTTGTATCTTTACCTATCTGTAGGTTACTTTACTTAAGTAGAATCAATAGTGCATAGGCCTACTTTTGACTTTTACTTCGTTATATTTTGCAGCAATTATTATACTTTCTACTCCACTACATTTCTACAACATTTCGTTACATTTTCTGATCAGTTTTTCCCCTGCCAAAACAGGGATTGAAAAAAATCTCCTAAGGGTGGCGCTGCCAATAAAGCACCTAAAAGCTGTCACAAAGAACCGGCAAAAGTAATGATTATGAATATGTAAAATATAGCAAGGAGACATTTTAATTGTTTATTAATAAACAAGTGTTTTCTGTGTCAGTGCCCTGCATAGATGAAGTTGACGATGCTGACTCGCGATCTTCGCAGTAGGGAACGCGCCAGAGAGAAATGCACATTTCATACGGATTACACAAGCAGTCTGTTTTCTCTCGTTTTGAATTGTTCTGTTTAAAATAAGACATTTCAAGCTTTCTATAGATAATTCTCAGTTCTGTCAGGCAAGTAGGCTCCCTTATACGCTGAGTTTCGGTTCATTTGTAAGACGAGCTCCAGTTCACGCGCCGGTGCCTATTGTCTGCTATATTTACTTCTTAATTATTAAATCCTAGCAATTGGTTGATGAAACATTGATTAAAATTAAGATATCATTAATACAAAACGAAATTCATTTTAAAGAAAGGCTTTGTGCTTTCTGTCTGAGGTCTCTGTGAAACAGTCTTTTAGTGCCGCTTTCAGAGCGCTCAGTCCGAAACATTGTTTTTTCCTCATAAATGCGAACGTGAAAAATAAAATAAAATGAATATGTTCTGTTCTGTGGAGAGCCGACCCTTCTTCATCCGGTGGGTAGTACTTTGGTTTGCAGTTTAATTCACAGAATTACAAAAAATATATTTTGCCACCTAAAAGTTAAAGATTTTTTGTGTCATGTCCATGGCATGTGTAGCCTATTTCCCTCATATTAAATATAAAACGCATGTGTAGACTGATATTTCTTTATTAAGGGAGTATGGATATATAAACAGTTTCAATATATTGGTAGGCCTATAAATGCATTTTCTGAGAATTTATATTTCAAGTTTTTACTGCAAATGTCACGTCCATAACGCTGGAATTGACATCACTTGATTACACATTGTATTACCTTGTTATGATATAGTGACTCATACAATGTGCCAAACATATTTTCCTTACCTTGTCATTCAAGGCCAGGACACTTTTTGTACAACCAACGTTGTGCTGAACTTGACAAAATTGATCTGCAGCGGCGGCCAGCAGCTCATGAGGTTTTTTTTTTTTTTTTTTTTTTTTCTCAAGGCAGTAGAAGGTTCTGGAACTTTTGCGCGCTTCCACATCCCGCGCAACTACGGATCTCCCAGGAACATTCATTATATATTGCTGCGTACATTTTTCCGTGTCGGAGTTCTGAGTAGCTTACCTAGATGCGCATGGCATGCGCGAGCGGTGCGCGATCATGGTCGACTGACAACGAGATTAAGCAGCTGAACAAGAATAAGGCCTCCTGTATTTTTGCTAGTCAATTTTATTTCATCTAGTGACATGATGGGTTTTATCTTCATTCAGGAGATTTTGGGTAACTGCACAACTCACAGATGACTTTGAGTGCACCACCAACGGTGTGTGTGCGTGTGCGTGTGTGTAGTGTAAGCGACAAAACGACCAACTTTTGGACCCTGCACTTAAGCCTATAATTTCGTTTAAAAAAATTTCATTATGTATTTAAAAGTTGCAGAATGGATTCATTTGGAGACTCTGAAATCGGCAGAGATAGGCAGGCAATGCAAAACAAAATCTTACATTGGGAAATAGTGGGGGGGAGGGGTCGGGTTAATGTGTGTGTGTGTGTGTGTGTGTGTGTGTGTGTGTGTGTGTGTGTGTGTGTGTGTGTGTGTGTGTGTGTGTGTGTGTGATTAGTCAGAAGCAGAAGGCGTTCATGTTGACGAACCTCTCTTGAGTTTATAAGCCAACAAGAAGTCTTTTATAGGAGTAAACCAGCATGACTCAGTGGAGGACGGAGTGATTCACGGCCTCCACTTCTGGCTCTTCTGTCCGCTCTGGGTTTCACTTCTCGTCGACTCGCTCTAACAGAAAGGTTAAAGGATTCAGCCTCAGAGCCAGCATTGTGTTTGAGCAGAATGGAGCAAAACAGTCATCCGTCATCTTCACTCTGTACACATGAATATAACCGATCAGCTCTGTTTCTGATCTTTAACGCTGTTATTGTGGAGCTTTAAGAGTACGTTTGTTAAGTCTTGGAGTAGGTTATTAATATCATGAAAGTGCAAGAAGCAACATGTTATTTTTGCTGAAATTGTGGCATATGCTTGTTTTTAAGGCTGTGTTTATTTGATTAAAAATACAGTAAAAACAGTAAAAATTCTGAAATATTATTATAATGTAAATCAGCTGTTCTCTATGTGAATATATAGTAAAGTGTAATTTATTCCTGTGATCAAAGCTGAATTTTCAGCATCATTACTCCAGTGTGTGTGTGTGTGTGTGTGTGTGTGTGTGTGTGTGTGTGTGTGTGTGTGTGTGTGTATGTGTGTGTGTGTGTGTGTGTGTGTGTGTGTGTGTGTGTGATGGGTAGGTTTAGGGGTCAGTTTAGTGTGTGTGTGTGTGTGTGTGTGTGTGTGTGTGTGTGTGTGTGTGTGTGTGTGTGTGTGTGTGTGTGTGTGTGTGTGTGTGTGTGTGTGTGTGTGTGTGTGATGGGTAGGTTTAGGGGTCAGGTTAGTGTGTGTGTGTGTGTGTGTGTGTGTGTGTGTGTGTGTGTGTGTGTGTGTGTGATGGGTAGGTTTAGGGGTCAGGTTAGTGTGTGTGTGTGTGTGTGTGTGTGTGTGTGTGTGTGTGTGTGTGATGGGTAGGTATAGGGGTCAGGTTAGTGTGTGTGTGTGTGTGTGTGTGTGTGTGTGTGTGTGTGTGTGTGTGTGTGTGTGTGTGTGTGTGTATGTGTGTGTGATGGGTAGGTTTAGGGGTCAGGTTAGTGTGTGTGTGTGTGTGTGTGTGTGTGTGTGTGTGTGTGTGTGTGTGTGTGTGTGTGTGTGTGTGTGTGTGTTTGTGTGTGTGTGTGTCTGTGTGTGTGTGTGTGTGTGTGTGTGTGTGTGTGTGTGTGTGTGTGTGTGTGTGTGTGTGTGTGATGGGTAGGTTTAGGGGTCAGGTTAGTGTGTGTGTGTGTGTGTGTGTGTGTGTGTGTGTGTGTGTGTGTGTGTGTGTGTGTGTGTGTGTGTGTGTGTGTGTGTGTGTGTGTGTGTGTGTGTGTGTGTGATGGGTAGGTATAGGGGTCAGGTTAGTGTGTGTGTGTGTGTGTGTGTGTGTGTGTGTGTGTGTGTGTGTGTGTGTGTGTGTGTGTGTGTGTGTGTGTGTGTGTGTGTGATGGGTAGGTATAGGGGTCAGGTTAGTGTGTGTGTGTGTGTGTGTGTGTGTGATGGGTAGGTATAGGGGTCAGGTTAGTGTGTGTGTGTGTGTGTGTGTGTGTGTGTGTGTGTGTGTGTGTGATGGGTAGGTTTAGGGGTCAGGTTAGTGTGTGTGTGTGTGTGTGTGTGTGTGTGTGTGTGTGTGTGTGTGTGTGATGGGTAGGTATAGGGGTCAGGTTAGTGTGTGTGTGTGTGTGTGTGTGTGTGTGTGTGTGTGTGTGTGTGTGTGTGTGTGTGTGTGTGTGTGTGTGTGTGTGTGTGTGTGTGTGTGTGTGTATGTGTGTGTGATGGGTAGGTTTAGGGGTCAGGTTAGTGTGTGTGTGTGTGTGTGTGTGTGTGTGTGTGTGTGTGTGTGTGTGTGTGTGTGTGTGTGTGTGTGTGTGTGTGTTTGTGTGTGTGTGTGTCTGTGTGTGTGTGTGTGTGTGTGTGTGTCTGTGTGTGTGTGTGTGTGTGTGTGTGTGTGTGTGTGTGTGTGTGTGTGTGTGTGTGTGTGTGTGTGTGTGTGATGGGTAGGTATAGGGGTCAGGTTAGTGTGTGTGTGTGTGTGTGTGTGTGTGTGTGTGTGTGTGTGTGTGTGTGTGTGATGGGTAGGTATAGGGGTCAGGTTAGTGTGTGTGTGTGTGTGTGTGTGTGTGTGTGTGTGTGTGTGTGTGTGTGTGTGTGTGTGTGTGTGTGTGTGTGTGTGTGTGTGTGTGTGTGTGTGTGTGTATGTGTGTGTGATGGGTAGGTTTAGGGGTCAGGTTAGTGTGTGTGTGTGTGTGTGTGTGTGTGTGTGTGTGTGTGTGTGTGTGTGTGTGTGTGTGTGTGTGTGTGTGTTTGTGTGTGTGTGTGTGTGTCTGTCTGTGTGTGTGTGTGTGTGTGTGTGTGTGTGTGTGTGTGTGTGTGTGTGTGTGTGTGTGTGATGGGTAGGTTTAGGGGTCAGGTTAGTGTGTGTGTGTGTGTGTGTGTGTGTGTGTGTGTGTGTGTGTGTGTGTGTGTGTGTGTGTGTGTGTGTGTGTGTGTGTGTGTGTGTGTGTGTGTGTGTGTGTGTGTGTGTGTGATGGGTAGGTTTAGGGGTCAGGTTAGTGTGTGTGTGTGTGTGTGTGTGTGTGTGTGTGTGTGTGTGTGTGTGTGTGTGTGTGTGTGTGTGTGTGTGTGTGTGTGTGTGTGTGTGTGTGTGTGTGTGTGTGTGTGTGTGTGTGTGATGGGTAGGTTTAGGGGTCAGGTTAGTGTGTGTGTGTGTGTGGCCTTTTGTTTTTGTTTGTTTCAAGTGACAGAACACTGCAAGCCTCAGTGCTAATGGCGGTCAGAACGCGCTGACGTAAGAAGTGATCTGGGCCAATCAGAAGCCACTGGTTCTGAGCCATTCATGACACGTTTACTCAGCACTGTTTACAAACGTCTTCAGATTGGAGTGATACCGAAACTAAAGCGCTTCTAATCGTCCGGGTGGATGAAGAGATTTGTCAACACTTCAGAGGTCACTTTCGGTGAACGGCATCATCCCAGAGGTTTCCGGGATCTTGGAGCCGGTGTGTGAATCTGTTGCCGGTGAAGAGCCCGAGCGCTGATGCTCGTGTGAACAGCATTTCTGCAACAGTAATGAATCATCCACTGCTGAGAAGCTGTGAGTCTGACGACACGCGTCCCCGTTACGGATCTCTCTGAGAGTTAAATCGAATTATCCGACAGCCAGACGTCCTGCTGGACCTTCGAAATGCGTTTACTTAAAAACTCGACACAAGATCCCTCAACCTGAAGACACGACGCTCCCATTCCTGATGTCGTCTCCAGTTTATTCTCTGGAACACTTTACAATAACGTTCATTAGTTAATGCGTTTACTAACATGAACTAACCATGAGCAATACATTTGTTACAGTATTTATTAATCTTTGTAAATGTTAGTTAATAAAAATACAGCTGTTCATTGTGTGTTCGTGTTAGTTCACAGAGCATTAACTAATGTTAACAAGATTTGAAAAATGTATTAGTAGATTAATAAATGCTGTAGAAGTATTGTTCATTCTTAGTTCATGTTAACTAATAAACCTTATTGGGAAGTGTTGCCAATTTAATTCACAGTCCAGTGAATAAAAGAGTTGTGTTTCTCCGAGTTTGCAGCCCAGTCTCCTGTAATGCGTGACTTACCGCAGTTTAATTTTAATGCAGTGTCTGTCCTCCGTATCTAATGCACCAGAAAGACATCGAGCCCCAGCATGCATTTTCTGGAATGTAATGTCTCTGTTCAGTTTGTTTTCTAAAAGCTCCTTTGCTTCAGTTTGTTTGGACAGTTTCTTCTTGGCCGGTGTGGAAGCTGCTGATCTTTGCTCCATTTAACTGGTATTTAAGCGCAGGATTTTGGGAAGGCGAAGGTAATATCTACCATTTGGCGCCAACACACATTCCTCCTCTGTGTTCACAAGATGACTAACCTCACCACTAATCCAGGAATATCAACATCTCAGCTCGCTTTTGAATCTTATTCAATGGCTTAATTGCTCATAGAAGGTTTACTTTTACTGTGCCTCCCATAATTCATTGCTTTTACCCAAATCAGTGCCATCTGTGGCCTCCTCTTTTGTCTTGCGTCCGCTCACGGTTTTCTCTTTATGAGTTTGCCGAGATGAAAGCGATACTGTAAACAGTTTAGATACAGCGAGACGTCATTACAGTGCATCTGCGTCTCACACTTGGGTTGTTGTCAGCGTGTCATCTGCCACTTATTACGTTTTATGAAGCAAATATCGCACACTTCAAAGCGATTGCATGGAGGAAAGTCAGGGAAGCTTCGCTTTGAACGCAGGGATTTTGTCGTAAATGTGCCTAAACATTTTCTTTACGGTGTTAGGCAATCAGCAAGTGAGCAAAACAAGCTTACGAAATCTTTGTTTTCATGCTGAAAGTTTGGCAAGATACCATTATGAATATTCTCCCCTTGTCTCAGTATTTAAAGAGGTCATATTATGCTCTTTTGGAAGAGGTTTTCATGATTGAATGTTCAAAAAACACCTTATTTTTCCCCATATTTATATGTGGACTTATGCTACTACATGGGTTTCAACACACCACTAACTAACTAAACCAGGCCCCGCCCCTTTATTCTGTGTATTAATTATTTAAATGAGGAATATTGTGACATGTTCGTTCCAGAAAGAAAACTCAAGACTGCAATGGAGGCGTTTCAGGAGTTCAGAAACACTGAGAATAACTCCTACTGGAGGAACTTTGTGCTTTTGAACTTTGCAGAACTTTATTATTAATATTTATTAATAAATTATTTATTATTTTTTGATGGGGATTTTCAGTCAATCTTTTTGCAGCTTACACTGACAGGCCAGTAGGTGGCGGCAGGTGACTGCTTTATGAGTGATTCATTGAATCATTAATTCAAATGATTTGGTCAAAATATTGATTCGCTCAGGAATGAAACACCACAGCTGTGTGTCACTCGGAGACGAGACGGTAATTCTGCTGTGGTTTGTTTGGCAGAATGAAAATAGACAAAGTAACTGAAATTATTGTGCCTCAAATGTAAGTTAGTCAATTTTCACTTCTTGTTTATTGAACCTTTGTATCATTTTGATTTGTCGCTGATGTCAACACATCTGCAGCTCATAACTAGCCTACACTTGTCAAATGAAGAATTGATTAATGATACTGATTTATTTTTCTATAAACTACATACACCAAACATACTTAATTTCGAGACAGACACCTTGAAAGGTTTGTTAAAAACTATTTACAAGTGTGATTTGTTTGCGGGTCAGTCTACACTGATTAATGCTGTACATTTATGATTCACTTAAAGGACCGTCTCGTAAGAGTCATTTGTTCGTGAATCGCGAATCATCGTTTGCAGCTCGCGCAGACACTGCACTTAAAGACGTCCCTTCTTGCCATTTGTTTTGTTACACAGTACAGTGTTTATCTCTTCACATTCATTTCAGATTACAAACTCTCATTCACGAATCAGGAATTCAGTAAACCGTGAAATATGATTTATTGTGCTTTGGCGATGTTCATTCGCCTCTCTTTGTGAGAGACTTTCGTGGAGAAATCAAAAGAAATGAGCAAAACAGCATGAAACGTCTCAGGTTTCTATCGTTACCTCGGTTCCCTGAGCGGCGGGAACAAGACATTACGTCAGCGTGACGTATTTGGGAACTCCTCCCTTCTCCACTTTTGCTGAAATCTTATGGGCTAACGCCAGCTGGGGACAGCTGGCCAATTGACGCGAATCATGCAAATACCAGGGGGGCAGGGTTTCATAAAATATTGAAGCTTCCCCGGGCGCCGCCATTGATTAGTGGACCCTCACCTGCTGTTAGCATTCCATTGACTCCCATTCATTTTGGCGTCACTTTGACAGCGAATAACTTTACATCTGAGGCGTTTAAAGAATCCATTTGTCCATTATTTATTTCTAAAGAAAATGTATAAAAGGTTTCATTACCTTGTATCTTACGTATGGCCCTGTAGAAGCAGTTTTTGTAAAAATAGGCTAACGATTGCGTCATAACCACGCGACTCTCTGTCGCACAGTAGAGAGATTACCGTATGGACAGGAGGAGAAGCTCGCGGGCGATCGGGGGGGCGTGGAGGCTAAATGACAAAATAATTAATCAGAATACTTAGCAAAAGTTGCTCCTGCTCCTGCTCATGGACGCTCCTACTCACACTCTCCGTCTCTGCAAGATTCGGAAGGGAATGATTCAGATTTCTCTCGGCACAGCTACTAGAAGACAGACGGGTTGCTCACGTCACATCTACGTCGTCAAGCTCAGTGTGAGTCTGCGCAGTCGCTCAGCCATCAGGAAGAAGTGCTTCTAGTTGACTTCACTTTTCTCCGTTGAAACCTATGGGGTCGCTGTGTCCATTTTATATACTGTCTATGGCAAATACTGACAGGTTCGAGGGCAGTATAAAATGCATGGGCGTGACAATTACGTCAGAATCACGACTGAATGCTAGCACAGCTGATCAAACAGTGAGCACGGCGGCTAACGTAATGTCTCGTTCCCGCCTCTCAGGGAACCGAGGTTACGATAGTAACCAGAGACGTTCCCTTTCGAGGCGGTAACTTTACGTCACGTCAGATAACTTTATCACTTTACTGATAAGCCATGCCTTTGAAAGCAGACCTCAGGAAGAGCCTGTGAATCCGCTCTCCTGCTCGCTCAGAGGGACACGCGCTATCGCTCCTTTCTCAAGCAGACTAAGAAGTTCCTGTCTCAGAACGGAAACGTTTTGGGGCAAAGTCAGTGACGGGACCACGCCATTGAAGCGGGGTGGCCTGCGTCTGAACTGGAGACAATATCCGTGCTGAATTATTCCCAGTATCCACGGTGAAACGCTGGGAATAGTCTTCCACGCGTCCAGGAAGTGACACAGCGGACGCATTAGCCCTACGGCCGCCGTAGCCACTGACGACGTGTTTTGACTGGATGGTGCCACGGCGGGCTGTCTAGCCCGTGGTAAGGCGCCGAGGAAGAGCGGGATCTCGACGGTGGCTGGAGTGAGCGACGGGGCATCACCTGGCTCATCGCTGCGTCTCAGAAAAGCGCTCCATGACCGACTCCATGGCGTCACCAAAGACTGTTTGACTGGAGCGTTCAGGAGCGTCTTGCGGTCCGTGTCCTTCAGGTCAGCTAGGGTTAGCCACAGGTGCCCATAAGATTTCAGCAAAAGTGGAGAAGAGTTCCCATATATGTCATGCTGACGTAATGTTGAAGTTACCGCCTCGAAAGGGAACTGAGGTAAACATTCAATTTTTTTTTTTTTATAACATAAATACGACAGCTGTTGCTGAATATTATCACGATTGCAAATGTTACATTGATTTTATAGTTCAATAAACAAGTAGGTAATATTTAGTTACATTTATGACACAATCTTGACCAGTGCTAGGGGTAACTCATTTCAGATAACTTGAGTTACGTGATCAGATTACTTTTACAAGTAACTAGTAAAGTAACGCATCACTTTTTCAATTTACAACAAAATATCTGAGTTACTTTTTAAATAAGTGATGCTAGTTACTTTTACACATTTATTGATTGACAGCTCTCCTGTTCCCATGTTGAGAGAAATAAAGTGAGGTGTGTGTGTGTGTATGTGTGTGTGTGTGTCAACATGATGTTTATTGTCGTTCTAGACTAAACGTGCACATGCATTCATCTCACTTGCACGAAAACATTCAGTATTCCTTAAAATGAATAAAAACAGTAAAATGCAATCTCAGAATTTTACACAAAACTTGTATAATTTACTATATTAAATTACACAAATATGTAATTAATCTCACTTTATTAACCAATGTCTTTGCTGCTGACCTTCAATGATCTAATTCAACCATACTAATAAGCAAAAATGACTTTAGACTGTTGAACTTCCTTCTCCTGTATCCTATTGTTCTTTAATCCAGAACACCAGCATCTGAAAGGTTAGTTTTGAGCGGCGCCCTCTTCTGTACAGGAGTAAATCTGCATTACTTCAGCCTGAGGCTCATTCACTTCACTTTTGTTAGTCGGGGAGCCAAAGTCTCAAAAATGGGTTGAACCTGACATGGTCTGCCATACTTTTTATTTGTGTTTTTTCTGTTAACTTTTTGACCATTTTAGTGTATGCACCCTTTATTTTTTTTATCAGAAAAATGTGATTTTTTTCCCCTCAAATCCTCAGTGGGTTGGGGAGGCTGTCATTAAATGCATTCCAGATACACAGAACACATGTGCTGACTTCTGACAACATCCACTGAAAAAAATAACTCTTAAAACACATTTCTACATGATTTTACATTTAATGCACAAAAAAAAAAAATAGGCGTTTTCTCACTTTTTTCCCAATATATTCATCTTTACTTCATTGGCAATCAACTATTCCCCCAAGTTATGACATCAGTCAATATGCCATTCTTTTCACCAATCAGTATACTCATTCCACAGAAAAAACTATAAAAATCCAACCGAAATCATTGGATCTGTGATGATTTCACTACTAGTTGATCAACAGGCTCAGAACCTCAATAGAATTTTAGGCTACTCTCAAAATGCCGAACTAAACTCATTCTACACTAAAATGGCCACAATTTTTTTTCTGCAATGTTTCCGGCAGAGCAGACCCTCCAATTACTGGTTCTTAGGGTCAAAGTTAACAGAAAAAAAGAAAAAAAAAACACAAATAAAAGGTATGGCAGACCATGTCAGGTTCAACCCATTTTATTGAGCTTTTGAGACTTTGGCTCCCGACTATGTGAAAGGGCCTTAACATTTGCAAAAAATTATAACTTTTTTTTGTTGTTATTAAAAAACTAACAAGCAAGCCCAGCCCAGGTGAGAAACAGTAATGCAAAAGTAATGTAACGCATTACTTTTCATAAAAAGTAACTAAGTAACGCAATTAGTCATTTTTTTGGGGAGTAACACAATATTGTAATGCATTACTTTTAAAAGTAACTTTCCCCAACACTGATCTTGACTGATTTATCCTGCGAGAACGTCGGTCTCCTCGGCTGTGAACCGCTCCTGGCAAATCCGCCGTTATAATAGCAATCCGCCATGGAACAAGCGCACCTGCTCTTAAAGGGAATGTGAGATGTCGCTCTGATTGGTTTATTTCACGTTACGCCCAAACCACACCTATGAATAATGAAGCGACTTCAGACCAACACATTTTAGATTTGCGTCGGGCGCAAGAGTCATTTATCCCGCCGGTATAATAGCAACAGCGCCCGAGACCCGACCACAAAGTTACTTGCATTTCGCGCTTGATACTCGCGTTTCAGATCGTTAAAATAGGGTCCATTCCCTTTTAGAGCAGGCGCGCTTGTTCCATGGCGGATTGCTATTATAACGGCGGATTCGCCAGGAGCGGTTCACAGCCGAGGAGACCGACGTTCTCGTCAGGGCCGTAAAACACAGAGAAGTGACTTTGGGGACGGAGAAACACACACAGATTAGCTTCGGTTAAACAGGCGTATGATCATTTGGGTAAATGTGTAAACTAGATTTATGCCTATTTTTCCACATCTTCATGGACACAACAATGATTTCCCTCGTGTGTTAATATTGTTCCTTGTAATGATGTATGATTTACAAAAATGAAAACTGCTGCGTCTGTGGATGACTGTAGATGAGAGAATCAAAGTGTGTGTGTGTTGTGCTCACGCTACATTGATTATGGCCAAGCATTCGCCCTTAAAATAGCATCTGAATAACATGTGCAACGCACCACTGACTTTAGACGAGGTTTCTCCTGGTCTGTGGCGGAATTGTTTTCAGAAACTGCAAAATAGCACCAGGGAACGTTTGCGCCGGAACACGCCTCCTCTTTTCGCTGAACCGCCCCGGGAGCGCAAGTTCATTCCCTAGTTTACCGACGTGCGTCTGTGGAGGGAAAAGTCCGCTGTGCGTCGGGTGAGAAATAGGAAAGATACATGCGTTGGTGTACAAAGTCAATTGGGCCCAATAACTCACTTATTATTTCTCACTTGCCGTCACCTATTGGCGGTTTAGTTTCATGTTTAAAAGTATCATTGCATTTTTTCTTACTTGTATATTCAAACATTAATTTAAACATTAATCTCATAATATTAGGCTATTTATTGCTGTGTATGCAGTGTATATTATTATTTGATTGGTAACAGCCCTATAAACAGCCCTATAGTGTCATCTTATTATAATAACTGAATATATTGATCAAATGTAAGACTTTGACATGAAAGGTAATGCAGGTAATAAGGTTAAAAAAGGCCTTTATTAAGGTAAATAACGCTCTAGGGCAAATATCACAAATGTGCAGATTTAAGTAAAAGCTAATCGAACACTGATGAGAATATTGCTGCATTATAAATTATATTTATACCACCAAATATTGTGAATGCCCCCTGTGACAGATAGTCACAATCTGAGTGATGTAGGCCTGAAAAATCCCAAGAATTAACACGATTTAACGGTACTGTGTTGCAATAAAATACTGTAGTCAGAATTTTGCTGTGAAATTAAGGGTCATTTCTGTTGTAACGCAACAAATCACCAATTAAAAAAGGAGAAAAATATCTACATTCAAGTAGACTATCCCATAATCTCTTTCTCTTGAATAAGTTGAGCTTTATTGGGATTTAAGTGTTACCTTTTTGGGAAACTTGTTTACTCTTACAGAAATTTAAGTCTTTCCCTGTCAATGGATGAATATAGTGTTTATTACAAGTTTGATCATTGAATTGTCTAATTATAACTTGTATTATGTTAAAATAAACATGCATTTATACAGACTCACAAAGTATTTATTTTTTATTTGTTTGTCGTTGTTTTCCAGTAATCGAGTAGCACTGAAAATATACTGTGAATTCCAGAGAGCCGAGGTTTCAGAATTTGCCCTATTTTCCCAAACTCTGTATTGCAAGACATCTGTGAAATGTTTGTGTGCTTGTTTACGGCGATGTTTATTTGTGAACTAGGTCTATATCGTCCTCTGATCGGACACAGCTGAACCGACTCTCTGACAGTAACTTAACTCTGCTGCGGAAACCTTTAAAGATCTGAAAACGAGCATCTTTACAGCGGAGAAGTGCAGAGCGTTATGAACGTGAAAGTATGCGCTTCAGTTTTCAGTTTTCTGTTGGGAATGGCGGCTCTCTGATGTTTTCTGGAGGGTTGAATGCTTTGGTTTCATTAAATCCCCCCGGCTGGCGCTCGACTCTGGGAAATGAGATCCAGACGTGCGAGCGCTCTGAGCGAGGAGACTGGGAATCACAGGCTTTTATTGGAGAACGCAGTGTTTTTCTGCAGTTTTAAGAGGCACTGCAGCTCATTGTTGCACTAAGAGCACTCGTAAAAAACACTTCATCTGAAACGTTACGTCGGCTCAAGAGTATGGAAGCTTGTTTCCGTCACAGAAGAAAACATTTTGAAACATACTGTATTTGCGACTTTTTTAACTCACAATTGTGAGATATAAAGTCACAATTCTGACTTTTTTCTCACAATTCTGACTTATATCACGCAATTCTGACATCTTTTCTCAGAATTGTGAGATATAAACTCGCAAAGTCCAATTCTAAGGAAAAAAAAGAATTGAGAAATAACCTCGCAATTCTGACTTTTTTTCTTGCAATTGCGACTTTGTATCATGCAATTCTGACTTTATATCTCCCAATTTTGTGTGTGTTAAGTCAGAAATGTGATATACAACATACAATTCGGAGAAAAAAGTCATAATTTTGAGTTTATTTCTCGCAATTGCAACTTTATATCACACAATTTTGACTTTATATCACACAATTCTGACTTTATATATCACACAATTCTGACTTTATATCTCCCAATTTTGTGTTGTTAAGTCAGAAATGTGATATACAACATACAATTCAGAGAAAAAAGTCATAATTTTTAGTTTATTTCTCGCAATTGCAACTTTATATCACACAATTCTGACTTTATAATACGCAATTGCAACTTTATATCACACAATTCTGACTTTATAATACGCAATTGCAACTTTATATCGCACAATTCTGACTTTATATCGCACAATTCTGACTTTTATATCTCACAATTCTGACTTTATAATACACAATTGCAACTTTATATATCACACAATTCTGACTTTATAATACACAATTGCAACTTTATATCACACAATTCTGACTTTATAACATGCAATTGCGACTTTATACAATTCTGACTTTATAATACGCAATTCTGACTTTATAACACACAATTCTGACTTTATAACACACAATTCTGACTTTATAATACGCAATTCTGACTTTATAACACACAATTCTGACTTTATAATACGCAATTCTGACTTTATAACACACAATTCTGACTTTATAATACGCAATTCTGACTTTATAACACACAATTCTGACTTTATAACACGCAATTCTGACTTTATAACACGCAATTCTGACTTTATAACACGCAATTCTGACTTTATAACACGCAATTCT
>NC_138242.1:2292500-2360000 GCF_964197995.2 Scardinius erythrophthalmus
TGGTCTCCGACCCGAGACGTGTGTTCATCTGAACCTGACGGATGTTGTGTTCGTAACTGGAGTTTATTCTGACAGTACGAACTGAGTTTTGCTGAGTTATGGGTTTGAATTTGATTAAATCTGTGCCGGAGATGCTCACTTTAGCCAGATTTACTCTACAACTGAGAGATTTTCTCAAAATCGAGGACTGTTAGTTGTAACAATATAATAATAATACTTACCATTACATTTGACAGATTTTTTTAAAAGTGATATTTGCTTATTCAAGAATGAAAGTTACTTTTGTTCATACTTAGTGACTCTAATTCATGTGATTTTATTTATTATTAAATATTTTTTATATTGTTTTACTTTATTTTTAATTATTTTTTGGTAACACTTTGTTTTAAGGTGTCATTGTTACAGTGTAATTATATATTTAAGTACTCTGCAATATTAATTAACTACATGTACTTACTATAGGGTTAGGGTAGGGTTAGGGTAGGGTTGAGGGTTAGTTGCATGTAATTATGCATAATTTACTGTTATTACTATGGTAAGTACATGTAACACATGTAACAAGGACACTGTAAAATAAAGTGTTAACATTTTTTTTTTTTTACAAAGTATTGTTACTTTTTACAATCATCAACAATCATACTTAAGCCATTGTTATTTTAGTATCATTCAGATTCTATTATAGTTTTTATTAACATTTTGAATGTTTTAATGTTTATATTTTATTTTGTATAAAGTTTTAGCAATTTTTTAAATTTACAAGTTTTTTGATTTTGTACAATATGTCTATAAAATTTTATTTCAGTTTTAATAATTAAGTTAAACTAAATGAAAATGAGAAATGTCGCCTGAACACTCTAGCGACTACATAGCATTGGTTTTCACGGCAAATACCTCTCACTTTCTTTCTTTTTTTTATTTATTTAAAACTAGTTTTTCATTGTTCTGAAGGAGGAATAAAGAACTTTTCCCTCATATTTCCTTTCATAAACGCTTGAAGAGTGATTCTAGACAGCGCTGTCTCAACAGGCCGACGGGATTTAATCAAGCCTTCAGACCTTCATCCTGTTCTAGTCTTTCTGGATTCATTTAGCCTGTGTTAACTTCATTAGGAAGGAGAACAAGTCACTCTCTAATGCCTTTTATAAAGAATCTTGGAATAATGCCCGCTATTGGCATAAATTACACAGCAGTGGATTCAGCTTCGGTTTTATAGTGAAGTTTAGTGTTTCTTCTGACGCAAAACACATGAATTCTTAAGATTTTTTTTTGTTTTTTTTTTGCATGTTTTATTTTCCTTGCGCCGGATGTGATATGACATCAGCAGTGAGAGACCACTGAAATCTGGATACACCTGGGACTTTTAATCAGCGTCTGGTTCATAACAGAGACTGGTACATCAGTATCCCATAATAATGTGGCACTTCTGACCAATCCAAGCATTTTAGAAATGTCCAAATGTTCTATGAATATATAATACCAGTTTAGGGTCGGTACGTTTTTTAAAAATTATTTTAAAGAAGACTCTTCTGCTCACCAAGGCTGCATTTATTTGATTAAAAATACAGTAAAAACAGTAAAATTGTGTCATATTATTCTAATGTAAATCAGCTTTTCTCTATGTGAATATCTAGTAAAGTGTAATTTATTCCTGTGATCAAAGCTGAATGTTCAGCATCATTACTCCAGTCTTCAGTGTCACATGATCCTTCAGAAATCACTCTAATATGATGATCTGATGCTCAAGAGACATTTATGATTATTATCAGTGTTGAAAACAGCTTCATATTTTTGTGAAAACTGTGATACATTTTATTTTTCAGGATTCTTTGATGAATAGAAAGTTTAAAAGAACAGCATTTCTTTAATGTCTTTACTTTTTAGCAGTAGTGTGTGTGTGTGTGTGTGTGTGTGTGTGTGTGTGTGTGTGTGTATGAGCCATATGTACAACCATTGGATTTAGGTAAAATGACGAAGTTTAAGAGAACATTTAAAACTCATTTAGACATTTAGACTTTCTGTAACATCCGTTGTCATGTTTCAGGAAAAGGAGGATGAAGAAGAAGACAAGAAAAGTGAGAAGCAGGAGCTTGAGGATGAGCTGCAGTTCGAAGACTTTGAGCTGGGCGATGAAGACTGTGCTCTTCCTGAGGATGAAGAAGAAGAAGAAGGAGAAGGTGAAGAAGAGGGAGAAGGAGAAGGAGAACTTGGGGAGGCCGACGTCGAAGAAAGCACCAAAATGAAGATCCTGCGGCAGATAGCAGACGTGGCGTCCAAACTCAAAGAAATCATTGGCAATCTGATTACCACTGCAGGAAAAGTAGTCGTAACCATATTATTGGGGCTCACAGGTGGGTAGTGTTGAGACCCACATCACTCACCACATATGATCAATACGCAGCATTCATTCATAAGCTGAGGGTGAATAAAAGCTCAAGTGTGTTGTTATATCCCAAAGCTCAAACCAAAAGATATATGTAAGGGATAATAATGTGCATCCAGACAGTTGTTATCGCAGAATAAACCCCGACAGGGTGTTCAGGACCCGACGCGATGACATTATCTCGCGCATTGAGTTGAAATATTTTATTAGCTCATTAAACACAAAGCTTCTATGAAGAAAACTGTTCCTAGCAAGTGGTTTTGAGCCTAGACGCACTAAAAAGGTCAAACAGAAGGAAAATATAAGGGATAATGACAGCATTTGCTTTACTGAAGCCGTCAGCCCGCATTATTTCAACTTATTTTTAAAAATAATGATTTTTAACAGCGGAAATCCTGGTGAAAAACTACATTACCCATGATCCTATGCAGAAAATTCCACCAACCATAGAGTCAGAATAGCTCTTTAGCTCCGCCCACTCCCATGAAGCACTGCGAATGACGTAATAGTCGATCTCAAAATATTTAGATTTATATATATATATATATATATTTCTGTGTGTGTATAATCAACATTTGTAAATGAGTATTGTTAATTTGATTGTGCTGTTTGCAATGCTTCATGGGATTGTAGTTCTTTCACTCACTAAAGCCTTTAAGTTCACAGTCTTGTACCTTTTTGTCTTTTTGCCTCTTTTTTCAAAAACGTTTTGCTTCAAATCAAAGTTTGTAATGTTGTGATTTCCTCGTAACTGGTTGGCTTGGTTCATGGCTTTTAACTCTTTAATAAAGACTTTTTAAAAAATCCCTTTTTCAGAAATTAATGGAAAAAATACTTTCGGAACCAGCACTCTGAAAAAGGGGGCGGGCACTAATGCACTATTGACGGCGAATAACTGACCTCGGAATGTTGCGACTGACCAATCAGAATCAAGTGTTTCAGAGAGCTGTGCAATAAAAATAAATAAAACATCACCCACAGTCAGGTGCTGTCACATTAACCACTGTTTGCCGAATTTTCTCAGACAAAATCCAGTCATTTTAATAGGAAACCTGACATTTTTGCCAGCAAAATTTCAACAACATACAAATATGACAATCATAATCTCAGAGCCTGATTAAGAGTGAGTTCAAATATCATTGCGTGACCTTTATAGCCATGGATAATTCACCTTTTGAAAATAAATAAAAAGAAACCAGAACATTGACAAACAAACAAGTGTATTCAATGACAAAGAGTCACTCAGTATGCATTTATTAATGTTAAAATGGTGTAATATTTATGCATTTGATTATGTGCTTATCCGTTTAGTTGTGAGTGCTGTGCCAAGCGGCAACCTTCCTGTCTCTCTCTTGAATCTAACACACAAGTGACTTAAACTGCAGTTCATCGACTGACCACTAGAGACCGGCTCCAAAAGAGAGTCAATCCCATAGACCCCCATGCTAATATGCCCAACTTTACAGCAACTTTAAGCCTTAAAGTTCTGCATAATTAAGGGTGTGGCCACTTGAGTGACAGGTAGATTGCAGCTGATGTCACTACTAGCGTTTGTCTGCTGTCTTTTAGCGTCACGCCACCTCAGCTAATCCGCCTCTTTACCCATTTTCTATTATCCGGGAGTGACGCGCTGCCAAGATGGCGACGGCGGCTCCGCCCACTTTGGGCTTCAGAAACGCTCTTCAGAAACACTACGGATGACGTCACGCACACTACACCCATACTTTTTTACAGTCTACGTGCAGTGCACTTGCAGAGAGACTCCGCCCACACGCTCTTCTGATTGGCTGTGATTTTTGATTGATTTTGTCTCATCTCGCAGTCGCGTCAGTTGTCGCTGGAATCTTATCACATCATGTCTGGTTAGGACACACTGCAAATGACTTTCCTTTGCTTTCTCTCGGTGTGTGTCAGGAATGATGCTGCCGTCTTTGACCTCCAGTGTGTATTTCTTCACCTTCCTGGGCCTGTGCACCTGGTGGTCTTTCTGCCGGTCCTTCGACCCGCTGCTCTTCAGCTGTCTGTGTGTCCTCATGGCCATCTTCAGCGCAGGACACCTCGTCATGCTCTTCCTATACCAGTTCCAGTTCTTCCAGGAGGCCGTTCCTCCCGGGAACAGTTACGCCAGGTGAGACCACAGAGCCTCTCAAAGCCGGGTTTAAAGTCGCTCGTCTTTTCTTCTCTATTGTGTCGTATATCCAAGTGAAACGCTTCTGGAACAAGAACAGATGTGGGCGGGGCTTGATTGTGTCTGTAGGGAATTGATTGGATGGTTGTGGTTTGCTATTGGCTGATCTCATGTGAGTGACAGGTTAAAGCCCCGCCCTCGTCATCAGAGAAGAGAAGAGATGCTGCAAGAGGAACTGATTCTGATTCAACATTACCAGGAACATGAGTTTAATGATGTTTAAACACAATTTAAACACAATAATGATGATGTGCACTGATAAATCATTTATAATGAACACTGCAATATTCCATAAAAACAAGATTTCATAGTGACTTTAATGGGGTTTGTAATGAAGTTGGGTCTCAAGAACACTGGTGCTGCAAAAGCCCCACTGCAAAAAAAGATTTTCTTACTTAGTACTTAGTCTTGTTTCCAGTTCAAATATCTAAAAATTCTTAAATCAAGATGCATATACTAGATGAGTAAAATGCCATAAGATATTATGTCTTGTTTTCTGGGGGGAAAAGATCCAAATGAAGTGAGTTTTTGCTTAAAACAAGCGAAATTATCTGACAATGGGGTAACATTTTTTATAATAATTCAAACGGAAACAATATTTTTTTTCTTACCCCATTGCTGGATAATTTTGCTTGTTTTAAGCAAAAACTCACTTCATTTGGATCTTTTCCCCCCAGAAAACAAGGCATAATATCTTATGGCATTTTACTACTTTAGTAAATGCATCTTGATTTAAGAATTTTTTTTAAATTTGGACTGGAAACAAGACAAAACTTTTTTTTTGCAGTGAACAAATGTACTGTTTGCCGACGCGTTCCCACCCTTTTCAAAGCATCCTGTCGATGAGCACCAATGCTCGACTTGCTTGAGTTTGTGGATCTGCATTCGAGCGGCTGAACGCTTTGATTGATGCTGTTGCTCGTTTTGCACGTAAAGCCCGCGTGCGGCCGGATCCCCTTACTGTGGCCAATGAGATTACAGAGCGGCTGAAAACCAAACACAAAAGGAGAATTCAATTAGAACGATCCGGCGAGCGGGAATCCTACATGTGAGCTCGTCTGTCTGGTGGCCGATGGGCTCAATCATGCTAATCTAGCGACCTAGCCTTGTGGCGTTACAGCGACTAGCGTCCGGTGTCGATCTCATCCAGGCATTGAGGTCAAGCTGTCATTAAAGTGATTAAAGGATGAACATTAATGGACAGTTCTGGTTCTGCATGCTCATTGATGATCACTGAGATATAATTACAGGTTTTATTTTTATATGGTCTGTTTTCATTTTAATTTTAGATAAAGTTTTAGTAATATTTGGGTTTTTGTCATATTTTTATTTAATTGGTCTGTATTCATTTTTAGTTTTAGTTATTTTAGTACAGTACATCACATCAAGTTAAACTAAATGAAAACGAGAAATGTTGCTTTGGCATCTAACTGGAATAAAATGTTTATTTTGTTCCAATATATTTTATTTCAGTTAATGTTTATTTTATTTCAAGTAAATGATTTTTAATGGGTTTTAGTTTCAGTTTTAGTTATAGTAAGCCAACTTCTAGAGGGTTCATACAGAAATTAAGGATAATTTTGGAAATGTTTGATGATGTGCATTAATTATTATAGAGCTCATGTGGTTTGATAGCATGTATATCTGGCTAGATTAAAGTAGCCTGTCGTCTGTCCGGCTCATCGGTCTTCATCGGGCTCGTTTGAGCTTGGCAGTGTTGGTTTGCATCTCAAACCGAAAACGACCGACTGTCACACTCTATTTAAAAAAGTTTGATTTAAAGAGTCAATATTCACGTTGCTTTGAGAAATCTTGATTTAGTTCTGTGTTGTCTATGGCTTCTGTCCAGCGTTTAGCTCCAGGAAAGTCCTCAGTAAAGTGCAACAGACATGGAATATCAAACTCTACACTAATGATTTTTTATTTGTATAAGGTTTATGGAATATGAGCTGCATATTAAGCTGGACGTTCTTGATCACTTAGGTCTGATGGTTTGATTTGACTCCATGTTCATTTCACAGTCATTCACTAACTTTTATGTTGTTTCAAACCTGTATGACTTTAATTTTATCTGTGGAGCTAATTTAGTGAATGTTGGAATATAATCGGTTTGGCAATGATGATGTGAACGATTCTGCATCGATGCATAAAAACTAAAGGATCGATTTCAAGAATGTAATTAAATAGGCCTATCATACATATTAATATACTGTTTTATTGCAATAAAATAAATTACTCTCATCATATATTAATTAAAAGGTTGCGTATGTCCTTTAGAAGAAAAGCATTTGCATCTGATGTTCACATTTACCTACTTTCTTGAAAGCAGACGTACAGGAACACAGAATAATCTCAGAATATCGGTCTTGGCGATGATTCACGTAAACAGTCATTATGTCTTAATTGAATGTAAAAGGTTGAGGAAAAAATCTGATGTGTAACTTTATATTAGATCCATATGTTAGTACTTAATATAATAAACCTGCTGTTATTAATGTTAATCAGGTTTGTTTTTGCACGTGACACACGCACGTTTGAGCTTCTGTTAACCATATAAGATGTGCTTTATGTGCTTGAAAAACGGCGAAATAAAAATTAGTTTATCATATAAAGCATCCGATCGCGTCTACTGTGTCCTAACTACACGCGACACGCAGTAAAAGGTTCTTCTCCATGTTAATCAGAGTGTGTCCTAACCAGCCGCGACGGCGACACGCAATTATTCTATTTTAGAAACGGTTTAGAAAGTGTGGCGATGATAATCTCAGGGACTGTTTATGTGCTTTATTTAATGTTTAAAGCGTGTAATGTGAGTCTGAATATCATTTAGTGCTCCAGCTTTGTGGCTGTAAATTCACACACTGTTCTGATTGGCTGACTCCACTCCGCCCACACACTGTTCTGTTCTGATTTGCTGACTCCGCCCACACACTGTTCTGATTGGCTGACTCCACTCCGCCCACATGCTGTTCTGATTGGCTGACTCCGCCCACACACTGTTCTGATTGGCTGACTCCGCCCACACACTGTTCTGTTCTGATTTGCTGACTCCGCCCACACACTGTTCTGATTGGCTGACTCCACTCCGCCCACACGCTGTTCTGATTGGCTGACTCCACTCCGCCCACACGCTGTTCTGATTAGCTGACTTCACCCACACGCTGTTCTGATTTGCTGACTCCGCCCACACACTGTTCTGATTGGCTGACTCCACTCCGCCCACACACTGTTCTGATTGGCTGACTCCACTCCGCCCACACGCTGTTCTGATTAGCTGACTTCACCCACACGCTGTTCTGATTTGCTGACTCCACCCATACACTGTTCTGATTGGCTGACTCCACCCATACACTGTTCTGATTGGCTGTGGGTTTTGATTGATTTTGACGCATCTTGTGTGTCGCGTCTAGTGTTGGACAGACACATTATTTGTCGCTGGAATCTTATCGCATCCCGTCTGGTTAGGACACAGTGTAAGACATAACCGTAGAATACTTGCCAAGACGGGTATTTTAACTTAAGTTTGTGTGCATGTGTCTGTTCAAGTGCAGGGAGATGCAAAAGATGAATTTGTCTGAAAAACCTTGAATGGTTTAAAATCGCTTGAATGTGTAAATTAGCAAGAAAACACGTGCAAATGATAAACTTTCACTCTATGATTGTCAAACTTAGCAATTAATCCGCGAATCACATGCGATCCGTTGAACCTCTAATCAACATGATGAATCGATATTCCCACAGGCAAATCTAGATGCTTCAGAATGAGAATCCACTGGTTTTGGTGTTGCCGGCGGCCTCGGAGAGCCCAGGTGTTTCTCATTAGGACAGGACGGCTCTTGGCCTGCGCTTAAATCACACAGCTGGTTTCAGGGAGCGCTGCTGCATGCGAGAGAGAGAAAACAATCAAACGTGACTCGAAAAGCCTTTGAGTACGGTAGATGCAATTCTTCTAAATGAAGCCTGGATGTGAGTCTCCAATGGCAGGCCTGTATTATTCTGACACTAATATTCCCCAACGGCAGCAGCAAGACCCATTAGCGGCGGATACGAGACTATAATCGTGCAACTGTTGCATCTCGTTAAAATGCGTTGCGAACGTCGCCCCCGAACGCGAGGCTGACAGCAAGACTCTAGAAAACAGGCTTTGAAAGCTTCGGCTGTTTGTTTGGGTTCTCTCTGTTACACTGGATTACTCGGCAAGACTTCAAAATGGCAAACCCATGACCAAACACTACAAATAAACAATCGTTCTGACCTCTGAAAGGTCCAATTTTAAAATTGTAGCTCCGCTTATTTGGGTTGAATCCACATCCTGAAACCTCATACGCATTCAAAGCCTCTATAAAAGACATAGATACTACAAATATGTCAGATGAGGTTTGAACCGAGCTCAGAAAACACACAGCGAAGTGAAACGAGCCAAGCCAAATGCACAGACGTGTGAAGGAATCTTGATACCTTTCAGAAATACAATGTGCGGGAGAAGAATAAAAGAGGCAAATGTGCAAAGAAAGCAAATCATAAGCGAAGAAATATGCTTTACCAAACCCACATAGAATTAAGTGGTTTTTACAAGATTTCTTTCTCAAACAAAACCTGAGAAACACCCTATTAGAAAAACATTTGGCGATTTGCGAGCCGCTGCGTCTGGGACGAAAAACAAAGAGCTTCTCTTTGACAATCACATAAACAGCACAATCGCTACCAGCTTCTCGTGGCGAGGACGCAGTTTTGATTACACGCTAGGCATGTGGAAATGCCAGAGAAGAGTCTATTCTGGGTAGAAAAATGTAGTTTAGCAAACCCAGAGATTAGAACCAAATGGTTTTATGTTGGTTTGTCTGTTAGGAGCAACCAATGCAGGAGATATTACTCAAGAGCCGACTTGTTCATAGTTTGAAAAGCTCAATGGATGTATCATGTTTAATTTAAGTACAATACTGTTTAGAAAATGTAAAGAAATTCACAATTGTATTCAGCAAGGATTCATTTAATTGATCAATAATGTCAGTAAATGCATTCTATTTCAAATGAATGCTTTCTATTCATCAAAGAATCATGAAAAAATGTATCAGTTTCCACAAAAATATCGAGCACAACCAAATTTATCGACACTGATAATAATCATAAATGTTTCTTGATCATCAAATCATCATATTAGAGTGATTTGTGAAGGATCATGTGACACTGAAGACGTGATGCTGAACATTCAGCTTTGATCACAGGAATAAATTACATTTTACTGTATATTCACATAAAAGAACTGCAATTTTACATTGTAATAATATTTCACAGTTTTTACTGTATTTTTGATCAAATAAATGCAGATTTAGTGAGCAGAAGAAACTTCTTTCAGAAAAATTTAAAAAAATTACCAACCCCAAAATTTTATACACATAAAAATAGATGTAAATGATACAATAATGGACGTGGATTAAAAATAGAGCTATAAAATTTATATTTTTCATAAGTCAGAATATCTCGCCTTTCATGATTCATCCAAACCCTAAGCGTGACATCCAAGACATCCCCAAAAAAAAAAAAGGTCTCTGAAAAATAAAAGATTTGTAAGCAAAATGCAGACGTTGGCAAGTTTTCATTTCATTTATTTATTTTATTTATTATTTTATAAGTTTGAGGCGTAGTTCAGATCTCCTCTGAATCTAGAGGAGACACATGACAGATGTATGCGTTCTAACAGTTGTGATTAAAGATCTTTATGATTTGTGTCTGCCGTCCTCATGGCACCTTCTTCTGCTTTAGAGAGTGTTTATTATGCATTGGCCGCTGCATTATAAATAGCAGCTCTATCCAGCAACATTTCTGCGCTTAAACTCGTTATTTTCAGCCGTGGTATTAGGACTTGGATGTCACGCTTAGGGTTTGGATGAATCATGAAAGGCGAGATATTCTGACTTCATATTTTCTCGATGGCATGAGGTAGCTGCAAAACGAACATCTGGCAAACCACAGTCATTTAACTAACGGCACCAGAACTATAAAAACCAGTGAGTGTGTGTTTGTCACCTTATCCATTTTCAGTGGGGTTTTAGCTGCGAGAAGTTGCCGTTTTATAGATTTCTTCAGCTAAATGTGACACCAAAAAGTGGTTATATGTAATTAATGTAAGTTACATTCAAAGCCACGTCTCTTTATTCTGAATGGGAATGACACTGTCTCAAATTATAATGTTTTATTTGGGAATGAAGAGATGTTGAGAGTGTTCTAATCTTGGGCTGTACTTCTGTTTTCTCTTTATTCATTCCTTTTTTCCACTTTTATACCCTGTTAAATAGGCATCTGCTGTTATTTTCTTCCTTAGCTGTCCAATTTAGCTTCCACTGAAAGAGAGAGAGTAAAAAAAGGGAACATAAACACAAGTTTAACCCTGAGAAATCTGGAGTGAATTAGCAGATCTTCTCTTACGGTTGAAAAATGTAGTAAAGTGCTTTTTGATTGGGTGATAATCTTATTTTTCTTTCCCAGATCATTACATTACACACACACACACACACACACACACACACACGGACACGCACACGCACACACACACACACACACACACACACACACACACACACACACACACACACACACACACACACACACACACACACACACACACACGGACACGCACACGCACACACACACACACACACACACACACACACACACACACACACACACACATATATATATATATCATACATACAGTAGTCAACATTTGAAGTGGATCATAACCTTTCATCAAAGTTCTACATGAATTTTGAACAATACCCGTTCTTGTCTTAGGACAACTTTGATTAACTTTTTTGATCCACTTTAAATGTTGACTACTGTATATATATATATGTGTCATATACACTCACCTAAAGGATTATTAGGAACACCATACTAATACTGTGTTTGACCCCCTTTCGCCTTCAGAACTGCCTTAATTCTACGTGGCATTGATTCAACAAGGTGCTGAAAGCATTCTTTAGAAATGTTGGCCCATATTGATAGGATAGCATCTTGCAGTTGATGGAGATTTGTGGGATGCACATCCAGGGCACGAAGCTCCCGTTCCACCACATACCAAAGATGCTCTATTGGGTTGAGATCTGGTGACTATTTTAGTACAGTGAACTCATTGTCATGTTCAAGAAACCAGTTTGAAATGATTCGAGCTTTGTGACATGGTGCATTATCCTGCTGGAAGTAGCCATCAGAGGATGGGTACATGGTGGTCATAAAGGGATGGACATGGTCAGAAACAATGCTCAGGTCGGCCGTGGCATTTAAACGATGCCCAATTGGCACTAAGGGGCCTAAAGTGTGCCAAGAAAACACCCCCCACACCATTACATCACCACCACCAGCCTGCACAGTGGTAACAAGGCATGATGGAACCATGTTCTCATTCTGTTTACGCCATATTCTGACTCTACCATCTGAATGTCTCAACAGAAATCGAGACTCTTCAGACCAGGCAACATTTTTCCAGTCTTCAACTGTCCAATTTTGGTGAGCTCGTGCAAATTGTAGCCTCTTTTTCCTATTTGTAGTGGAGATGAGTGGTACCCGGTGGGGTCTTCTGCTGTTGTAGCCCATCCGCCTCAAGGTTGTGCGTGTTGTGGCTTCACAAATGCTTTGCTGCATACCTCGGTTGTAACGAGTGGTTATTTCAGTCAAAGTTGCTCTTCTATCAGCTTGAATCAGTCGGCCCATTCTCCTCTGACCTCTAGCATCAACAAGGCATTTTCGCCCACAGGACTGCCGCATACTGGATGTTTTTCCCTTTTCACACCATTCTTTGTAAACCCTAGAAATGGTTGTGCGTGAAAATCCCAGTAACTGAGCAGATTGTGAAATACTCAGACCGGCCCGTCTGGCACCAACAACCATGCCACGCTCAAAATTGCTTAAATCACCTTTCTTTCCCATTCTGACATTCAGTTTGGAGTTCAGGAGATTGTCTTGACCAGGACCACACCCCTAAATGCTTTGAAGCAACTGCCATGTGATTGGTTGATTAGATAATGGCATTAATGAGAAATTGAACAGGTATTCCTAATAATCCTTTAGGTGAGTGTATATATATATATATATACTGTATATACTATATTGTGTTCATGACTCGCATCCATTAATTTAATATCGGATACCTTCACTGTATTCTTGCAGAATCTCAGTAGTTTTCTGTAATGTATTTTTAATGAATGAATAATGTTCCTCTCTTTCCCTCAGTCTGTTTGGCATTTCTCCTGTGGTGAAGACGGACTGCTCACACACCTGGATGTTTACAGTGAACCCTGACCTGCCGTGGCACCACTTTGTCAATCCCATCATGCTCTTGGTGCTGTATTACACTCTGGCCACACTCATCCGCCTCTGGCTTCAGGAGTCAGAAGACATGGTCAGATTACACTCTTCTTCTTCTTCTTCTTCTTCTGTTTTTCACTGAGGTATTCATCGGATTACGAAAGTAAAATGTTTTGAACACTGTTTTATGTTGTTCCTATTCCTGATACTCGTTTCCGGCAGTTCAGAATCACTTCTTTCTTCACTTTGATCTGTAAACTTTACAGAATTTGTACAATCACAAACAGGTTTATTACACACTACATGAAAGACAATATCCAAAAAAAGCATAATAGGGCACTTTAAAGGGAAAATTCATCAACATATACAGTCAAATCCAAAATTATTCAGACAACAGATATATATTTGTGATGAGGTTCAGTTCTCGTGATGAGGGAAGGAAGAAGACAAGGGGTCGGCGATGACTGGGACACTCGTTTATTTACTCAAGTTGAAAACACAAACAGAAAGGTGCGCTCGTAGCGCGTTCACCGTGTAATAAACACAGCACAAAACTCAGTCCATAAATCAGCACATAAACAACGGCTTCTCTCAGTCCACGGCAGCACACGAGGTCCCAGTCCCTCTCTCTCTCCCACACTCTCTCCCGGTCGTGCTTATATCCGGTCTCTCCACGCCAATTACTGAAATCAGACACAGGTGTTCATCATCTGCACTTGACCCACTTACTCACCGCTCGCTTCCTTCCTCTCTCTCCCGCTACAGACTCCGCAGAACCACGCCCCCCTCGCCACATACCCCCACCGCCCGACTCAGGCCGGGGAGCCATCCGGCCTGCAGCCTCCCCCCCCCTCCTCCTGGAGAGGAAGTCGGCCACAGCCATCTGTGCACCCGGCCTGTGGACCACCTGAAACTTAAAGGGTTGTAACGCCAGATACCACCGGGTGATCCGCGCGTTGGTATCTTTCATGCGGTGGAGCCATTGCAGGGGAGCGTGGTCCGAACAGAGGGTGAACTCCCGCCCCAGGAGATAATACCGGAGGGTGAGAACGGCCCACCTGATGGCCAAACACTCCTTCTCTATGGTGCTGTACATCGTCTCTCTCTTCGAGAGCTTCCGACTGATGTACAGCACCGGCCGCTCTTCACCCTCCACCTCCTGGGACAGGATGGCGCCCAACCCCCTGTCCGACGCATCTGTCTGTAACATAAAAGGGAGAGAAAAGTTAGGAGCATGTAAGAGCGGTCCGCCACACAGAGCAGCCTTTATCTGGGTAAAAGCCTGCTGACACTGCTCCGTCCACTGAACCGTATCTGGTGCTTCCTTTTTAGTTAGATCAGTCAGCGGGCTGGCGAGGTCCGAATAATTAGAAACAAACCTTCTATAATATCCCGCCAGCCCCAGGAACTGCCTAACCTCCTTTTTGGTCTTGGGTCTTGGACAAGTCGCAACCGCTGCAGTCTTATCAATTTGGGGACGCACCTGTCCATGACCCAAGTGGAAACCCAGATATCTGACTTCCACACGCCCAACTGCACACTTCTTCGGATTGGCCGTGAGCCCAGCCCTTCTCAGCGTCTTCAGTACAGCTCGCAAATGCTGCATATGTCGCTGCCAATCACCACTATAGATGACGATATCATCCAGATAAGCAGCGGCATATGCAGCGTGCGGCCGGAGAATTCTGTCCATCAGACGCTGAAAAGTCGCTGGAGCCCCGAACAACCCGAACGGAAGAGTAACAAATTGGTGTAATCCGAACGGCGTTGTGAAAGCTGTTTTTTCTTTGGTCATGGGAGACAAGGGGATCTGCCAATAACCCTTGGTTAAGTCCAGTGTCGAATAAAAACGAGCAGTACCTAGCCGATCAAGCAATTCGTCAACTCGGGGCATTGGATATGCGTCGAATTTCGACACAGCATTCACCTTCCTGTAATCCACACAGAACCGTACTGAGCCGTCCGTTTTAGGAACTAAAACTATCGGGCTCGCCCAGTCACTGTTGGATTCTTCTATTACTCCCATCTCTAGCATTGCTTCTAATTCGCTCTGAACCACTTTTTTCTTATGTTCAGGCAAGCGATACGGCCGACTGCGAATTACCACACCCGGCTCGGTCTCAACATGGTGCTGAATGAGATTCGTTCGACCAGGCAGGGGCGAGAACACATCAGCAAATTCTGCTTGTATTGTTTTTACATCAGTGAGCTGGGAGGGTGAGAGGTGGTCTCCCCCAGGGGCCAGAGCGAGAGATTGTGACTTTGAACTCACTTCTGGACCGAGATCCTCCTCTCCGCTCACTACCATCGCCAGCATCACTGATTCTGCCTCGGACCATTTTTTTAGTAGGTTGAGGTGATAAATTTGATGTGCTCCGCCCCTATCTGTTCGAGCTACCTCATAGTTGAGATCCCCAACTCGCCGTGTGACCTCAAAGGGTCCTTGCCACTTCGCTAGTAATTTTGAACTTGACGTAGGGAGTAATACAAGCACTTTATCTCCCGGTGCAAATTGACGCAGTCTAGCCCCCCTGTTGTACAGCCGACTCTGTTTATCCTGTGCCTGTAACAAATTCTCCATAGATAGCCGCCCCAACGTGTGGAGTTTTGTTCTCAGATCCAGGACATACTGAATTTCGTTTTTACTATTAGAAGGTCCGTCCTCCCAAGTCTCTCTAAGGACATCCAACACCCCACGGGGCTGACGTCCGTAGAGAAGCTCGAAGGGGGAAAACCCCGTGGAGGCTTGCGGGACCTCCCGTACAGCGAACAAGAGGGGTTCTAACCACTTATCCCAATTTTTGGCGTCTTCGTGTACGAACTTCCGAATCATGGTTTTTAACGTGCGGTTAAACCGTTCCACCAGCCCGTCCGTTTGTGGGTGATAGACACTGGTTCGGATCGATTTAATGCCCAACAATTCGTAAAGTTCGCGAATAGTACGTGACATAAACGCCGTGCCTTGATCGGTGAGAATTTCTTTCGGAATTCCCACCCGGGAGATTAGTTGAAACAGTGCGCCCGCCACGCTTTTCGCGGAAATACTGCGGAGCGGCACTGCTTCAGGATACCGTGTTGCATAATCCACCAGGACTAAAGCAAAGCGGTGTCCCCGCGCTGACCGTTCTAATGGCCCGATGAGGTCCATACCAATTCGTTCGAAGGGGACCTGCATTAATGGTAGTGGGCACAATGGTGCTTTTGGATTGGCCGGTGGATTCACCAACTGACATTCACGACAAGACGCGCACCACCTGCGCACGTTCTCGTGAATGCCCGGCCAGAAAAATCGGGCCATGAGACGGTTAAGTGTAGCCGTTTGTCCTAAATGCCCGGCCATTGGATTACAATGAGCCGCCTGGAAAAGCATTTCCCGACGGCTTTTAGGAATCAATAATTGAGTTGTATCTTGTTTTGTTTGGGCGTCTTGGGTCACCCGATACAACTTATCTTTCAAAATAGCAAAATATGGATAGGAGAGCGGTTGTTCAGGGTGAAGGCGCTGACCGTCGATAGAGCAAACCTGATCAAATGCATTTTTCAGCGTTTCATCCTGGGACTGTTCCAGGGGAAAGTCATCATGCTCTGTGAGGATTGTTTGCTCTGGAGCACTCTGTTCCCCCGAAACAGACCCCAGAGGTTCCGGATCAGCCTCCCCCAACTGGGCAACCGCTATTCCACTCTCATCTCTTTTCCCCCAAGAGGCATCCGCACATAAATACCCCAATAATTGATTAAACGCGGGCCAATTGGTACCCAAAATTATCGGATGCCTGAGGTGCGGATTAACTGCCACCTCCACACTATGCTTTTCTCCCCTAAATTGAATTTCCACAGGCAAAATAGGATAACTCACCACTTCCCCGTGCACACACCGCACCTTAACCACGCGGCTATTATCCAATGCCCTAGGTTGAATCAGGCTTTGATGTATGGAGGATTGGTTACATCCTGAATCCACCAAAGCCTGATAGATACCCCCCTTGATACTCACTGGTATTTGGTACAAGCCAGCCTGATCGAGGGCAGCCTGTGGCGCGTCGGGGACCCGGATCAGTGTCCCCACCTCCATCACTGGACACCGGTCGATGAAATGCCCCGGATCCCCGCAACGCCAACAGGCCGGCCCAGACTTTACCGCCACCCTGGCGGCAGGAAGCGGATCAAGTGATTGGCGTGGAGAGAGCGGTGGAGCACTTTGGGTGGAGAATGGCCCAGGGGTCGAGCTCCCTCCCCTGGGAGGTGCCCTTGGTGACACCGTAGGTTCCGTCGGGAAGCCCGTTCTCCACCTTGGCGCTGGTTTCGGCTGGAACCCTCCACGCGTCCGGGGAAGTGGCACCGGCCTAGAGGAGAGAGAAGGAGAGGGGGGAGAGAGAGAGAGAGAGAGAGAAGCAGATGGGAGGGGCTCGCCGACCCCTGGGCACGCCACCATCTGGTCCTCCGCCAGCTGGATGGCCTGGTTCAGCGACGTCGGGCGGTGGCACTGGACCCACTGAGCAGTTCTCCTCGGTAGCCTCGCTATGAACTGCTCCAGTACCACACGATCGATGAGACCCTCGACGTCGCTTTGGTCGGCCATCAGCCATTTGCGGCAGGAGTCCCGGAGCTGTTGTGCCATGACAAAGGGCCGGCCGGACTCTTCCAGGGTCAGCGATCTGAACCTTTGTCGATGTTGTTCTGGAGTCCGACCGACCCGCTGCAGGATGGCACGCTTGAGGTCTTGGTAGACCAGGAGGTTCTGGACTGGCAGTTGGTGTGCGGCTAATTGTGCTTCTCCAGACAGCAACGGGATCAGCCGCATTGGCCAGTCCACTTTGGGCCATCCCCGATCCTCCGCTGACCTCTCGAACAGGTCCAGAAAAGCCTCTGGGTCATCTTGTGCACCCATTTTGTTGAGAGGCAGTTGCGATGATGCGTCTCTTGCTGGGGGGATGGCCCGAACCTCCCGGTCCACCCAGCTCCGGAACAGCTCGCGGTCTTCATGCTGGGACCGGAGGAGCGCTTCAAATCTCTTGTCTTGCTCCTCCTTGATCGCCAGCAGGTGTTGGTGTTGTTCCTGGTGAAGACCGGCGAGCGACTGGATGATATCCGCAAATGGCGTTGCTGGCGGGGTCTGCATGGCGGCGGCGTTCTCCTTCCCTCCCGGGTTCCGGCACCAGTGTGATGAGGTTCAGTTCTCGTGATGAGGGAAGGAAGAAGACAAGGGGTCGGCGATGACTGGGACACTCGTTTATTTACTCAAGTTGAAAACACAAACAGAAAGGTGCGCTCGTAGCGCGTTCACCGTGTAATAAACACAGCACAAAACTCAGTCCATAAATCAGCACATAAACAACGGCTTCTCTCAGTCCACGGCAGCACACGAGGTCCCAGTCCCTCTCTCTCTCCCACACTCTCTCCCGGTCGTGCTTATATCCGGTCTCTCCACGCCAATTACTGAAATCAGACACAGGTGTTCATCATCTGCACTTGACCCACTTACTCACCGCTCGCTTCCTTCCTCTCTCTCCCGCTACAGACTCCGCAGAACCACGCCCCCCTCGCCACAATATTGTGTGATTTTTTTTTCACTAGTGTGTGCAGGACACTATAGTTATGTAAGTGAGGAGAGCAAAATAAAGTAAACTGTGACATATTATACCCAATAATTCTTCATACAGAGACTACCAGTGACATTCATACAAATTTGGGACCAAAAATGATTGGGACACTTTGAGCTGATCATGTTTTGCTGAAGTGTGTTTTCTTTATTTGCTAATGCTCTTTTTACACACACACTGAACAAAATGAAGCATTGCTTGGTGATTGGTTGAGCTAAACTGGTATTATCTAATTGTGTAGTTAAATTTAACAGCTGACAGATATTCAACATAATTCATGTGTGAGACAGTCTAACAGAAGGATGGACAAAACCAGTCAAACATCAACTGAGTTCTGCTCATATTTTATCACCATTCTCTAAACTATAGCGAATAAACTGATGATGATGTGAGAAATGTGTGTGAATAAATGTGTGTTTGACTGTATATGCAGGACATTTATGATTATGATTGTGCCTCTTCATCAGCAGGTGAAAGAGAACGAGGGCGAGCCGGAGGGAGGAGAGGAAGCCGAATCTCCTGAAAGCAATAATGCGGTTTACACCGCGGACAGGAGGAGGCAGCTGTGGAGGATGGCACACTATCGCACAGACGAGAGAAATGTACGAGTCTGCATCTCACAATCAAACACCTGACCATTTCCATAACTCCATATCACTCATTTTCACGTTTACTATTACAATCTTCCACCATTTAACCATTTAAAATGCTTGTTTGTGTAGCAAACATATACTTGCTGTGAGTTGTTGTTAAGATGTGATGTATAGATGAATAGTCATCATGAATTGTTCTTTTGCATGTTTCAGCTGCTCTCCACTCAACATGGCTACAACTCACCCGAGGTTTGTGTTCGTCTACTGATCACCCATAACCATAGATTATTACTTGATCCTGTCAATATAAATACTGATGTTATAGTGCTTCTGAACTCTCTCAGGTGTTGATTGTCACGTCCAACGGAGCTTCGCTGGACTTCACGTCAGTTCCTCATGAGAATGGGCCGAAGTCCGTGGAGCTCTACTCAACCCCTCATTATAGACCAGGCCAACCCGAGTCTGATCCACGTAAGTCTTCCCCTGTCCTGCGACCAAACTAATGCTCTGGAGCGGCTTAGTGGCTTGGCAAGCAAAACCATTCCAAGTAGGTTCAATAAATTGCAAAAAATCTTTTTGTAATTAAACAATAATGTCTTATTGTACAGTAAAAATCCTTAAAACAAATACATTTGCTTTAGATGCAAAATGGCAACAACAAAAAAATAGTATATACTATATGTGAGGCTAATGGGATATGTGTCAGATCCGCGTCATGTGCTTCAGATCTTAAAGTGACAGTAGCCTAATAAACCTGCTGCTGTGATGTCATCATTAATGCAAATCAAAGAACAACAGACAGAGAAAATCACTCACTACTCTTGACTGAATCACTTCTGAAGCTTTAAAATAGATAGATAGATAGATAGATAGATAGATAGATAGATAGATAGATAGATAGATAGATAGATAGATAGATAGATAGATAGATAGATAGATAGATAGATAGATAGATAGATAGATAGATAGATAGATAGATAGATAGATTCTATTTCATATTATTTATTATTAAAAGAAAAAAAGATTGACAATGGTGTAAAAACGAATTGAAATAAAAATATACATTCTCTGAAAACATTATCTTACACAATTTCGCTTCTGAAGTAAATCTCTCTGCTTTAGGGATGTTTATATACATTTACTTGAAAACAAGGCAGAAATACTGGTTAAGATTTGTGGTTGCGCTGCACATAAACATGTAGTGGAAAAGGATTTGATCCACCACATACATACTTTCACAGTTTTGCCATAAACATCTGCACTCTATTTCCTAAATATTTTCCATACATTTTGGGAAGTTTTTTTTTTTTTTTTTTTGCAATTCTTGGAAATGCTGTCCAAATTTTCCAGATATATGCAGGCAAAGCCTCCATTCATGTTCAAGGGCGAAGATATTAGATGATTCACAGAATCCAACTTCCTTTTTCTTAGAATACATGTTTGTTTTTCAGTGAAAATGGACTGCGGTGTTTGCAAGATGGACTCGACGTATGTTGAGCTTTCCGAGGTTCCGCAGGCGCTTGGTGTTGTGCGTGTGAACTCTGCGGTGAAGGCCTTCAGGTTTATCATGAAGCAGAGCTACATCTGCGCTCTCATTGCTATGATGGTGAGCATGACAGTCCTCCCTTTCAGGAGCATTTTAGACTCCCGACCTTCCCTTAGGGGGCCAATTTGGTCATTACCCAGACAGATCTGCACACACTAGGTAATGTGTACCATGTGCACAAATGTGCAAAATGGAGGTCCCCTGTTGGTGATCTTTGAGATGTGATGTACTAAAGTATGGTTGGATCTCACATGCCTCATTCATTTAAAGACATTATTTTAATGGTGAACTGTGTAAGATTGTAGACTCGTGTACTCGTACTCATACTCATAAAAATGCTCAGATAGACTCTAAAACACACTGGGTTAAAAACAGCCCAATTTGGGTTGTTTTCAACCCAAGGGCAGAGTAAATATAGGACAGAACACATTTTACCCAACACACTGGGTTGTTTATTTAACCCAGCACAATGGTTTGATTTAACCCATCATACCGGGTTGATACATTTTTTACTATAGTACTAGCATTTTTTTTTTTTTTTTTTTACTTCATATATGAATTAATGTTTACGGATTAACATAAATCCTCTAATCTTTAAAAAAAAATGCTCCACACAACCACTGGTTTGCATGATTATTCCTTTTTTATTTTTATTTTTTACAAAATTGCATATTTCATATTTTAATACACTCGTGTAGGTGACTCACATTGCGCCCCTGTATGTTGCTTTGCAGAAAATGAAACAATTTACAGCACAATAACGAATTTATAGATCAAATAAAATATACACAAACCCGTATTTTACCGAAGACATGCACCAATCGGACGGAGCGGCACTGCTCTCTCCTGAAGAACAGTGGAAATTGCAACCAACAGTTTTGAAGTCCATAAAAGTAGAAATCCCCGGAGCCGTGTGGAGTTCGTTTATGATGGACAGATGCACTTTTATGATGGATAGATGCACTTTTATGATGGATAGATGCACTTTTATCATGATAGATGCACTTTTATGACGGATAGATGCACTTTTATGATGGACAGATGCACTTTTATCATGGATAGATGCACTTTTATGATGGATAGATGCACTTTTATGATGGATAGATGCACTTTTATGATGGATAGATGCACTTTTATCATGATAGATGCACTTTTATGATGGATAGATGCACTTTTATGATGGATAGATGCACTTTTATGATGAATAGATGCACTTTTATCATGATAGATGCACTTTTATCATGATAGATGCACTTTTATGATGGATAGATGGACTTTTATCATGATAGATGCACTTTTATGATGGATAGATGCACTTTTATCATGATAGATGCACTTTTATGATGGACAGATGGACTTTTATGATGGATAGATGCACTTTTATCATGATAGATGCACTTTTATGATGGACAGATGCACTTTTATGATGGATAGATGCACTTTTATGATGGATAGATGGACTTTTATCATGATAGATGCACTTTTATGATGGATAGATGCACTTTTATCATGATAGATGCACTTTTATGATGGATAGATGGACTTTTATCATGATAGATGCACTTTTATGATGGATAGATGGACTTTTATAATGGACAGATGCACTTTTATGATGGACAGATGCACTTTTATGATGATAGATGCACTTTTATGATGGGTAGATGCACTTTTATGATGGACAGATGCACTTTTATGATGGATAGATGCACTTTTATCATGGATAGATGCACTTTTATAATGGACAGATGCACTTTTATGATGGGTAGATGCAGGGCTCCAGACTAACTTTTTTTATTAGGAGCGCTGTAGCCCCTGACTTAAAATTTTAGGAGCGCAAGCAGAAAATTTAGGGGCACACCTTCACATTTTCCCCCTAAATAACTATTACAGACAAATGCTTTGATAATAAATAGATTAATCGTACAGAAATTATGGTGCAGTTTTATTTTAAGATCACAGGCTCCAGACTAACATCTGAGGGCCGCGGCTCTAAGTTCTACAGAAAGTATTTGGTAGCACTGTGGGATGACAAAGCACTGAGCTAAATTTGAGGTGTATAGATAAAGTTAAATGTAATTATTATCCTTCATAATGTCTTAATATTATTTCAAAAGCAAAATGAGTGACAAAATAGATATTAGGGAGTGAAAATAGCCAATAAGCGCCCTCAGCAGCTGTTTACAATGGTAATTTAGTCTTCTTTTTAAAGAAAATAAGTGTGAGTTTTCCTACTTCTTGAAACTTTCAGTTTTATAAATAGAGACAATCTTTAAAGGATGAACAAAAATGTTTTGGTCGACACATTAAAAAAAAAAACATTTTAATAGGATATAGTTTTGAAGTGCTGTAAAAAGATGTGTAGGCTACTTTCATAACCACAGTATACCATAGTTATAGTTATGCCTGGTTCAGAATACGCAATGTTTTTGTCTGTTACTATAGTCAATGTATCAGATTACACGATTTCGACTCCTAAAAATCTTGTCATGACCTGGACAAGAAACATTGTCAGACTACACATTGCTTTACGACCAGTCATCTCGAGCCGTCTCACACACATATTCACTCGCACATGTACACACGCACTCACTTACATACACGCACATAGACTAACGCACGCACGCACGCACACACACACACACACTCACTCACTCACTCACTCGCGCACACACTCTCTCACTCTCTCTCGCTCGCTCGCTCACTCACTCGCGCGCGGACGCACACACACTCATTCACTCGCGCGCACACACACACTCATTCACTCGGAACCCTTCATGGAGGACCGTTAAAAAATTAAACATGCTAGTCTTCTTGTCGTGATGTCGTAAACAAAGCATCGCAGACGCGACGTCGGTTGTCGCCCACTATGAACGAGATGAAATTTACTGGTCGCACATGTGCGACTGGATGTAAAATTTAGTCGCACACTCTCAAATTTTGGTCGCAAAATGCGACCATTTGGTCGCAGTCTGGAGCCCTGGGTAGATGCACTTTTATGATGGACAGATGCACTTTTATCATGATAGATGCACTTTTATGATAGATAGATGGACTTTTATAATGGACAGATGCACTTTTATCATGGATAGATGCACTTTTATGATGATAGATGCACTTTTATGATGGGTAGATGCACTTTTATGATGGATAGATGCACTTTTATGATGGACAGATGCACTTTTATCATGGATAGATGCACTTTTATGATGGATAGATGCACTTTTATGATGGATAGATGCACTTTTATGATGGATAGATGCACTTTTATCATGATAGATGCACTTTTATGATGGATAGATGCACTTTTATGATGGATAGATGCACTTTTATGATGAATAGATGCACTTTTATCATGATAGATGCACTTTTATCATGATAGATGCACTTTTATGATGGATAGATGGACTTTTATCATGATAGATGCACTTTTATGATGGATAGATGCACTTTTATCATGATAGATGCACTTTTATGATGGACAGATGCACTTTTATCATGGATAGATGCACTTTTATGATGATAGATGCACTTTTATGATGGGTAGATGCACTTTTATGATGGACAGATGCACTTTTATGATGGATAGATGCACTTTTATGATGGACAGATGCACTTTTATGATGGGTAGATGCACTTTTATGATGGACAGATGCACTTTTATGATGGATAGATGCACTTTTATCATGATAGATGCACTTTTATGATGGATAGATGGACTTTTATAATGGACAGATGCACTTTTATCATGGATAGATGCACTTTTATGATGATAGATGCACTTTTATCATGGACAGATGCACTTTTATGATGGATAGATGCACTTTTATGTTGATATATGCACTTTTATGATGATAGATGCACTTTTATGCACTTCAAAACTGTTGGTTGCAATTCACTGCCATTATAAAGCTTGGATATATTTTAATATAACTCTGATTGTATTCGTCTGAAAGAAGAATGTCTTATACACATAGGATAGTTTCAGACTGAGTAAATCATGGGCTAATTTTCACTTTAAAGTGAACTACTCCTTTAATTTCCCTTGACCTTCCTCCCAGGCTTGGAGCATCACGTATGTGAGCTGGCTGACCTTCGTCTTCCTCATCTGGTCGTGTACACTGTGGATGGTGAGGGACCGGAGGAAGTACTCAATGATCACCTCTCCATTCATGGTGTTTTATGGGAACTTGCTCATCATCCTGCAATACATCTGGAGCTTTGAGTCCCTGCAACCAGTGCCTGGGCTCTTCCTGAAGAAAGAAGTGCCCTTCCGGGAACTGGGATCTAAAGTAAGACCAGTTTATGCGTTTTGTTTACGTGCATCTATAAGGGGTGTGACGAGATCTCGTGTTCAATTTGTGGAAAGGAGTTCAGTCAGGAGTTCACACACAGCCTCAATCAGAAGTTCTGGAGGCTCATGATTAATGTTCAGTAAGATCTGAAGAGACTCGTGTTAAATCACACAGGAGAACAGCCAGTCAGTTGAGTTTGTGGCAAAACTTTTACAGTGCTTGTATATTTTTGTCTTTCAATGCATTTTATAATGCATACTCATAAAGTAGAATTTAAATGACATTCATTGCAAGATTATTAGTTAAAACATTTCAAAATGCAACTGCAGACTATTTTTCCATTCATGAATTTTGTCATTGAGGATTTCTATCAAATATTGTGCAAAAATCTCGTCTCGTCTCGCTGTCGTGAGATAAGTGTCTCGTCACAACCCTAGCGTGAATGTATTTGTTTAAAGTCAGCATGAAACTGTAGTTGTGCTCGTCTTTTCTTCTCTATTGTGTCATTTATCCGAGTGAAACGCTTCCGGAACGAGAACAGATGTGGGCGGGGCTTGATTGTGTCTGTGAGGAACTGATTGGCTGGTTGTGGTTTGCTGTTGGCTGATCTCATATGAGTGACAGGTTAAAGTCCCGCCCTTGTCATCAGAGAAGAGAAGAGATGCTGCAAGAGGAACTTATTCTCATTCAAGATTACCAGGAACATGAATTGAACACAATAATGATGTGCACGAATAAATCATTTATAATAAATAATACAGTATTCCAAATGAATGACAGTGAAGCTTTCATATTAGCAATCGCAAAGTAATTACTTATTCAAAACAAGAACTCAAAACTTGCACCACCTCAAAAGAGTATTTAGTTTTTAGGACACAGCCAGACTCTTGTGAATGAATACTCTCATTGTTTGACTTGAATAATGTAAAGTGTGTTTGTGTCTGCAGACTCTGTGCCTCCTCAGTTTCTGGCTGTTGCTGAGACAGTTTTTGACTGAGAGGAGAGAGAGAAAGACAGATGAAACCCTTCTGTGTGACGTCAAGGTGGAGGGACACACACTCGGTGAGAGAGACATCACGCTGGCCACTCATTTGTTGTGTTGCGGCTCCAAGAAATGCTTGTTTTGTTCTGTTTCTTTGGTAAATGCCATAAACATGGCATAGTTGGTCGGGTTGTCTAATTGAACTTGTTTAACTTTGCGATTAAATTAAGTCAATCCTACTCAGTGTCAAGGGGTGATTTGGATAAAATATGTGTTTCAAGCCAAGCTTCCATCCACATATCGACAAAGAGAAAATGTGTTAAAAACGTTTACATAGTCCAGTCTATTTCCATTCAGCTGGCCTTTTACTGATAACATGCAGTGCTGAAGATATCATCCTTAAATAAAGTGAAAGTTGCATAGCAAAATAAATCTGCCTTTGAGCCGTCTCCAAAAATAATTTTGTGTGTATCATAAATTTGTTATCTTTTGCATCCCAGATATCCCCAAATATTTGTAATATGGAGAGTAATGAAACTGGCCATCTCACTGCTTATTAATTTCACAAATAATGTAATATTATATATGTGTGGATGTGTATATATATATATATATATATATGTATATGTGTGTGCGTGTGTGTGTGTGTGTGTGTGTGCACAAATATATCATAAATTTTATATATATATAAAAAATTTGTGTATATAATCAATTAATTATATTAATATACATATTATAAATATATACAAATCTGGTTTCTGAGTTCCGAGGTCTCCTTCCAAAAGGTTACCGGTTAGAACGAGATAATTGGTGGTTAATAATTTTATTTTTAATAATAATGAGATTACATTGTGCTAATAAGCTTTGAAAATAACAATAACGTCAAATCAATCACTTCTAATTTGTTTTCAGAGACAGATGCAGTTGTAACCTAAACATTTTATTTGTGTATAACGTTTTTTAAAATTCTCTAAAAACTCTAGAATTCTTTTAGAGCTCCTTAAAAGTTTTTTAAACAATTTTATCAATAATTAGCATTTCCATCAGCTATATTGTTAACCATTTTAATGCTCTATGTGTGTGTGTGTCTGTGTGTCTGTGTGTGTGTGTGTGTGTGTGTGTGTGTGTGTGTGTGTGTGTGTGTGTGTGTGTGTGTGTGTGTGTGTGTGTGTGTGTGTGTGTGTGTGTGTGTGTGTGTGTGTGTGTGTGTGTGTGTGTGTGTGTGTTGCAGAGGGGCTGGAGCACGAGGCCGGTGGACACCGAGAGATGATGGATGTGTTGGGACGGACAGTCATGGCCATGTTCAACAAATACTGGATCTACATCTGTGGAGGGATGTTCTTCTTCGTTAGCTTTGAGGGACGCATCGTCATGTACAAGATCATTTACATGATGATGTTTCTGTTTTGCGTAGCACTTTATCAGGTGTGTGTTGTGCTCTGCAGCTCTGATACACTACAGGAGCTCTAGTACACTCTCTCTGATAGATTAATCATCACTGGAATGTTTACAAATAACTGCATTTAAAGGCACACTATGCAAGATTTGTACCTTAATATAAAATTTAAATTTAAAACTTTTAAATTAAAGACAGTAAGAAACAGTATAGAAATTAATAGACTATAATTAATGTGGATTTTTTTAATGTCTACTTTATATTTTGTTTGTTTTGTTTCGTCTTCTGTCTTTTTCTGTCTCATTTGTTTGTTTGTCTATCATCTATTTGTTTTTGATTGTATTCATCATTGTTTTTTTGTTTGTTTGTTTGTTTGTTTGTTTGTTTATCATCCATAGTGTTTTGTTTGCCTATAATCTTTTTGTTTTTGTTTGTTTATCATTCATTTGTTTCATTTTTTTTGCCTCATCTGTTTGTTTTTGTTTGTTTATTGTCCATTTGTTCGTTTTGTTTGTCTGTCATCTATTTTTGTTTTGTTTGTTTATCATCCATTTGTTTTGTGTTTGTCTGTCATATTTTTGTTTTTGTTTTTCTAACTTATTTTTTGTTTGTTTATCGTCCATTTGTTTGTCTCATCGGTTTGGTTTTTGTTTATCATCCATCTGGTTTTTGTTTGTTTTGTTCATCCATTTGTTTGTTTGCCTTGTCTTTGTCTGTCATCTATTTGTTTTTGTTTCTTTATCGTCCGTTTGTCTACTGTCAGTTGTCTACTCTTACTGTATCATCTCTCAGTTTTTTTTTTGGTTTGTGTCATTTGTTTGTTTTATGTTTGTCCATTTGTTTTTGTATCCCCCCCCCCCATCTACTCTCCTGTGTGTCTGTAGCTGCACATATATCATATAGTTAAAGTCAGCTGATATACCGTGCGACTCTTGTTGCAGTTGCACTATGAGAGGTGGCGATGGATGCTGAAGTACTTCTGGATGTCGGTGGTGGTTTACACCATGCTGGTGCTTATTCTGGTCTACACTTTCCAGTTCGAGTCCTCCATACATGTGTGGTCCAACATGACTGGCATGAGCAGAGAGAAGTATGCATTTAAGACATCTTCTACAGTCAAACATACATTTATTCAGACTCCTTCAACATCTCTCACATCATCACAGTTTATTCGCTATAGTTTAGAAAATGGTGATAAAACATGAGCAGAACTCAGTTGATGTTTGACTGGTTTTGTCCGTCCTTCTGTTAGACTGTCTCACACATGAATTATGTTGAATATCTGTCAGCTGTTAAATTTAACTACACAATTAGATAATACCAGTTTAGCTCAACCAATCACCAAGCAATGCTTCATTGTGTTCAGTTTGTGTGTAAAAAGAGCATTAGCAATTAAAGAAAACACACTTCAGCAGAACATGATCAGCTCAAAGTGTCCCAATCATTTTTGCTCCCACATTTGTATTAATGTCACTGGTAGTCTCTGTATGAAGAATTATTGGGTATAATATGTCACAGTTTAGTTTGCTCTCCTCACTTACATAAATGAACTATAGTGTCCTGCACACACTAGTGAAACAATATCAAAAATGATATCTGGTGTCTGAATGATTTTTGGTTTGACTGTACATGGACTAATATTTGTGCATTGATGATGCACGGTCTGATGTGTTTACGATATGTCAGACTCTGGTGTGATAACTGAGCTCGTGGTCTGCAGGCTGGAAGATCTCGGTCTGGAGAAGTTCTCGGTTCCGGCTCTGTTCACGCGCATCTTCATTCCCACTTCGTTCCTGCTGGTGTGTATCCTACATCTGCACTACTTCCACGAGCGGTTCCTGGAGCTCACCGACATCAAATCTGTGGCCGACAAGCAGAAGAGCACGATCTCCAGGTACAGTCGCGCTCGTTCACGTCACAACGTTAAAGTGTTGGACGGGCGTCGTACAATACTTGAAAAGACGTAAATGACATTTGTATGTATTCTAAATTAAAGACACAGGTCGTACTGAATGTCAGCTTGCTTATTTTGCTCAAGATCAGGATTTATTGAGTCCACATGTCATGCAAACTAGACACTCTTCTTCTAACCACAGGTCTAGATCTGTCGCTCCAAACACACAACTCTGCGATGCTGTTTGCGAATGTTCGTTAGAACTGATTTCGGGAAACACCGACTCGTTGAACTGCTGATAACGACAGAACTTGCGAACATAGTTGGCTAACGATGCTTTCGGGAAACACACCCCTGTTTACTTCCTGTCTCTATGAAGCCCCTCCCTCTGAAAAGCACACTGTGCTCTGATTGGTCGGCTGGAGCAGTGTGTTGTGATTGTTCGAGCGCTTCGAGTGTGTTTGGGAAATGTCCCGCCCCTTACCATAACCGCCAGTTTAACACACTACTAACTAACTCAACCAGGCCCCGCCCCTTTATTATGCGCATTAATTATGCAAATGAGGAATATTAAATCATTTTTTAAACATTTTGTGCACGTCTGGCCACTGCCGTTGTGTTCCCGCTCTTCTTTCCAGAGCTGCTCAAGCTCAGACTGGAGATTGTGAGTTGACAGCCGTTTTCAAGTCCAGCAACACATTCCCAGTTGGACTGAGATCTGGACTCAGACTCCAGGAAATTAACAATGTTGCTTTTAAAGCATTCCTGTGACGCTGGAAGCTTTAGCGTCATATTTTAGGGGTCAATGAGTTGCTGAAAAACAGATCTTCTGATAATGTGCATGTTTGACTCAGTTTTGATATCATCATTAGGCCTGTCACAATTAATGTTACAATTAATTGTCATACAAATACATGCACTAATTATTTAATTATGTTTTTATATGTCACTTTTTCATGTCAGTTTTTTTATGTAACTAATGTTTTTACTTAGCATTGTATATAATATAATTAAAAAAATATATAATACAAAAGGCCTATATGATTTAGTTTAATGGGTTACATTTTATTTTAAGGTGTCATTGTTACAGTGTAATTATATATTTAAGTACTGTAATATTAATGAACTACATGTACTTACTATAGGGTTAGGGTTTGGTTGAGGGTTAGTTGCATGTAATAATGCCTAATTTACTGTTATTACTATGGTAAGTACATGTAACATATGTAACAATGACACTGTACAATAAAGTGTTAACACTTAATGCTGTGAAAATTATCAATATGTACTTTATGTACTTATTTATATGTAAAAATGTATAATAGTATTGTAAATTATAATATAATAATAATAATAGTTTCTTCTTATTGTTATTATTCTGGAGGGTTTAATTATCTAATAACATCAAAATGATTTATTATCATTATTAATAATATAATGGTAATGCTAATATAATCATAATACAATAAATAATATCAAAATTAAAATAAAATGATAATATAAATATAATTTATGAATCCTGTCTTTGTTACTTACTTTTTAGAGATATTTTTTCAGTCTTTATTTCTGTTGATCCGTTGCAAAAAACAAAATACTGTTCAATACTTTTTTCTCTCAGCTTTTTTGTTTTTAATTGGGAAAACATGATTGTGAATCAGTGCATAGTTCCATCATTCACGATTAAACAGATGATTGTGCTTGATTTTCAGGCTGGTGCATCTGGACGGCAGTCTGGCGGATATCTCCATGGTCAAACCCACGCTCGGCTCCACCGTGAGCCAGGCGGAGGACGAGGAGACAGTGGACCTGGAGAAAGAGGAGGAGGATGATCTCAAACAAATGGATGAGGAGGAGGAGAAGTCTGAGCCGCACGTCATTCCTGAAAGCTACACCTGCCAGATGATGCCGGATCCGGTGCCAGACCAGGGATCAGGTAGTTTGACCTTCGCGGAAGTGCAGTTACCATCAGGTCATGTTACACAGCATTAGTGACCAGTTAGAGATCCGTAAAAATCTAATTTTTCCCATGTTCATCTTTCTTTAGTGTATGATGTTGCTGTTTGAGCATGAAAAAGCTCTGCAAAGCTCCAGTTCTTCTCTATATCAGAGTCAGTGTTCCTGAACTCCTGAAACGCCTCCATTGTAGTCTTGAGTTTCTTCCGGGAACGAACACGTCACAGTATTCCTCATTATAATAATTCATACGCAGAATAAAGGGGCGGGGCCTGGTTGAGTTAGTCAGTAGTGTGTTAAACTGGCGGTTATGGTAAGGGGCGGGACATTTCCCAAACACACTCGAAGCGCTCGACCAATCACAACACACTGCTCCAGCCGACCAATCAGAGCACAGTGTGCTTTTCAGAAGGAGGGGCTTCATAGAGACAGGAAGTAAACAGAGCATTACTGACAGACTGGGAAGAGAGGAGCCGCAACAATGGAGAATATGAGGAGAATAATCAATAGTAGAGTCCAATTCTAGTAGAGATCAAAAACAAGACTTTGTGAAAGAGCTCTTTAAAATAAGAAAATAAACCTTTTATAGATATTCATGTTCATTTAACATAGTGCAGTGAAACCAGAGCATATCCCTGCAGATGGTGCCCTTTAAACATATTAAATTAAATTACAAGACCAAATAATACTTTATATCCTGGCTTGAATGAAACGCACTATAAAAATCTGAATTTATATTGTTTGCTCTCACTGTAGCAATACAACTGGAAGAGGCTTTTATTGGCCTGACGGGGCAGGACAGAGTAAACAGAGCGGGATAAATATGTCTAGACTTGTTTAATGTGTAAACACTTTTACAGTCGGGCTTAAGGAAGAGCCGATGTGCTGTCTTTCACACCGGCGTATTAAATTCCTGCTTATAACTCGACTGAATAAAGACTATATACTTACAACGTTTTTCAGAAAGGGAAATAAGCATTTGATTTCCAAACATTTCTCTCTATAGTCAAAAGAGCTAATTTATGTTTTTATTCTTTTGTGTGCATTATTATTATTTAGTGTGTAGCAGCTGTGTTTCTGTGTATGGAGATACACATTCCACAACAGGTCAAACTTTGGCTTTTTAAAGTGTAGTTACTCAAACACTCGTGCTTTATGTATTTCATAAACACGTCAAAAGCATGTCGCTGTGATTCATCCCCGGGTGTCGGTGTTTTATGGCCGTTTCGAGATTGGAAATATTTTACCCATTATTGGCTGTTTTGTGGAGCTCCCTGAGATGTCTGAGCTCGGCTCCTGTGTCGTAATGTTGACGGATGGCTCTGTGAGTGTTGCTGTGTACAGGGACATTATTTTCCTGATAGTCCTGGAAACAGCTGACAGCTGAAAGAGATCCCTCGCCTTCACAAACATGTCCGTGGATGTGATGTTTTCTGCACATGTGAAGCACAGTGCCGACCTGCATTACTTTACTAGTGTTTTTTTATACTATTGTAGTATTTATTAATATTTTAATTTGAGTGCTTTTTAATTTCGTTTTCGTTTTCATCTAATATTAAAATTTCATTTTATTTCCGCTTGATTTTAGTTAATGAAAAAAAAAAAAAAAACGTTTTAGTTATCAATATCTACTCAAGTTGTGTCCCAAATGATGCATTCATTATACACTTTGCACCTATACTATGCACTATGTACTTTCCCGTCTGGTGTATGAGTTTTTGTCGTTCAGTGTTTTTGTGGTTCGATGTTGAAGTCTAACAGCTTCTCTTCTTCCGCTGCAAATTTAAAGCTGTGTTTTTAGGTTTTTTTTTGTACATAAACGTGAAGTGCATCATCTGGGTATTTAAAGTGCACTATTTATTGTTGAATTTTTTTGGTAGGAACACACTATTTGAAATAGATAAAATGGCTTAGAATAGTGCATAAGTATGCGAATTGGAATGCATTTTCAGTTTTCAGAGTAGCGATTTTGAATCTTAATCTTGGGATGAGTCAATCATACAACTTTTTTGCTCACCAGTGGTTTTCCAAAGTTTCTAGCCACTCAGCATTTTCACTGACCACAGTCTTGTGATACCATTAGGAAAACTGCCATATATCTATTTTTATTACTATCTCATAATTTGGCAGCAGGTTTATTAGGCTGCTGTCACTTTAAGACCTGATGCACGGATCCATATACTGTTACACGTGCGTTTTTTTCTCAACTGTTTACGTTCACTTAAAACTTTTTTTATGGCGAAAAATCAATGGCAATAATAAACGAGCGCACAACTGATGCGGGCGCGCGCGGTAAATGACATACGCGAGAGGATAACAGATCTACACGCGAAGAAACGGGAACTCGCGAGCTCATTCAAACCCTGCGCGCGCGCATGACATCATCTCTGCACGCAATACAAGCCCTCTCGCGCACGCATGATCATTCCCCACGCGCTCGCGCTTGATCTGCTCTCGCCTGCTGCTTTTGCTCGCGCGAACAATTTTTTTTTTGGCAGTCGAGGGGCGGGACTTACTGTTTTAATAACCTCAAATGTCATTGGTTACTTTTCCCCTTTTCCAGAAGTCAGTTGCGATTGGACGCCTGTCCAATGACTCGTAATTCACTTGACTTGAGACATGAATCACTTCATTTGTTTTATTTATTGTGGTTTATTAATGTGTAATGTGATTTAATGCATTGTTAATATAGAATAGATTCTTACCAGATAGGCTACTTTATTAACAGAAAATCTTATTGCAGTGTGTCGTTAAAAGATATTTAGGCTACAGACTATGACGCATTTCCATGGTTATTAGCATTGCAAATTGACCAAATCTTTTATAAATTTTTAGGTAATATAAGTGGTTAATTATGTTTTCTATTAAATGCAAAAGGGGTTCTGGCTTCTCAAGTTAAGATACAGTACACAGCATGAATTAGCTTACAAATGCCTTTTCAGAATTTGCTACAAAATATAGAGGAACAAAATTAAACCCAGCAAATCATTAAACACAGCAAATTAGATATTAAAATATTATATAGTGATCTTAACCATCTAACTTTTTGTAAGCTAATAACCTAATAAGAGAAAGTATGAGGCAAGTACAGTACACAGTATAAATGATTACACCCCATCTGAACATAACATATCTTAAAAAAAAATAAATAAATAAATTCTTAGATAAAGAAAAAAATCTGAATTTGTTTGGGTTTCAGAGGGGTGTAATCATTTATGCTGTGTACTGTATCTTAACTTGAGAAGCCAGAATCCCTTTTACATTTAATAGAATTACGAGTCATTGGACAGGCGTCCAATCGCAACTGACTTCTGGAAAAGGGGAAAAGTAACCAATGACATTTGAGGTTATTAAAACAGTAAGTCCCGCCCCTCGACTGCCAAAAATAAAACTGTTCGAGCGAGCAAAAGCAGCAGGCGAGAGCAGATCAAGCGCGAGCGCGTGGGGAATGATCATGCGCGCGCGAGAGGGCTTGTATTGCGTGCAGAGATGATGTCATGCGCGCGCGCAGGGTTTGAATGAGCTCGCGAGTTCCCGTTTCTTCGCGTGTAGATCTGTTATCCTCTCGCGTATGTCATTTACCGCGCGCGCCCGCATCAGTTGTGCGCTCGTTTATTATTGGCATTGATTTTTCCGCCATAGTGTTTACGTGAATACTCGCCGAGACTGGCATTTTGACATTATTTTTTATGTATTTGTCTGTTCAAGCGCAATAAGCAGTGAAAAATAACTCAATTTAGTTCTGAGAGGTGGCTTTATGTGCGTGTACTTTGGGTGTGAGCACTAAATCTGCAGGGATGAGTGAAATTATGCGCAATATGCACAATCCCATGCTGAAATACAAGCCCTATAACACCAACAATACTCATCTGGAGCAAATTAATCGAGTGAGTGAGGAGAAGGCGGGGTTGTGTGTAACTTGCTGTCGGAGAGAAAGAACAGCTGGTATCGTTTATCTATTTTGATATTTCAGTATCGATATGTATCAAAAATCTATATTTTTGACAACACTATATTGCACTTAGTTTATTATTTCAGATGCCTTTTTAAAAGTCTACAATTGAAAAATGTATAAATTACTGTATATATAAAATTCAACCTACCAAAGAGACGTACGAGTGACTGCATTACACGCCACTGCTGAAATACACACGCTTTTGGGTGATTGGCGGGTGTTAATGTCAAGCCCTGATCCTGAATTTTTAAAACTTATTTACATTTTTTTAATTTTTTAAAATCAAAACTGATGTGGTCTTGACTTGTTACTTTTTTGTGGTCTTCTAGTACTATGCATAATCTTAAACAATGCATGTTTGTTTCTCTTGTGAAGAGCTGAGGAATAAGTGGCATCTGGTGGTGGAGCGTCTGACGGTGTTGTTCCTGAAGTTCCTGGAGTACGTGCAGAAGCTTCAGCTCTTCATCTGGTGGATCCTGGAGCTCCACATCATCAAGATCGTCTCCTCCTACATCATCTGGGTCTCAGTCAAAGAGGTGAACACCACAAAGCAGTGCAAAAAGTGCTCTGAAAGGATAGTTCACTCAAAAATAAAAATTAGGGGGGGGGGGGGGGGGGGGGGGGGTTATAAAGGCCTTCTGAAGTGAAGCAATGCGTTTATGTAAGAAAAATATCCATATTTTACGTTGTGCGTCAAGTTCAAGTGTTACTCTTTTGCCGCAAGTCGATGCGTATGGCTGGAAGAGCCAGGACATTTTTTAATATAACTCTGATTGTATTCGTCTGAAAGAAGAGTCATATACACCTAGGATGACTTCAGGGTGAGTAAATCATGGGCTAATTAAAATTTTTGGGTGAACTATCCCTTTAAAACATGTACAGGAACCACCTTGGTCAAGTAAGTTGGTAGACCATGTCAGACCAGCCAAAAACCTGCAACATCTGCCAAGTTTTGCATCATCAACTCTCTATATTGCGAGTAAATCACTCGCATATATGACTTAATAATGTCTATCATTAGCCATTGGCTAATAACCTGTTATATTTCACTTGCCAGTGAGTTGGGGGCTAAGAATAAGTTTAGCACAGATATATTTTCACTTACTGTACTTAAACTTGAACGCTCTGATTTTTCACTTACCGTCTTTACAGCTCACTATTTCTATTGATATCATATAAATGGCTGTAATTGCTATTCTTTCTTGTTTTTTTTATTATGATTTTTTTTTTTTTCAAAAAGAAATGACAAAATGTACATTCATATATTTAACATGTTTTTATTAGTCAGAGGCTATTCTGTAGTGTGTAAAGGGTTGATCATCAGCAGAAACGTGTCGTTCTCAGGTGTCGCTGTTTAACTACGTGTTCCTGGTGAGCTGGGCCTTCGCTCTGCCGTTCAGCCAGTTCAGATCGCTGGCGTCGAGTGTGTGTACCGTGTGGACCTGCGTCATCATCGTCTGCAAGATGCTGTACCAGCTCACCTCCATTAACCCTTCCACATACTCAAAAACCTGCAGTATGGTGAGACACTTGCACCCCTCAGTACACGCGTGAAGTGGAAATGCTCATTCTCATTGGCTACGTTTACATGCAAATAATCCGTTAGTAATGGGATTGACGGCTCAATCGGACTAAAAGCCTACATGTAAACGCCTTAACCGATCCGACTGAGCTGAATTATCCGAATTAAATTTCGATCGAATTGAAAGGGTTGTTTATTTCTTTTTTAATCCAATCGACAGAACATGTAAACACTTGATCGGATTGAAAACGACGTAGAACGACGTAATGACGTTGAAATAACGTAATGACATTGAAATAGCGTAATGATGTAGAAATAGCGTAATGACGTAGAAATAGCGTAATGACGTAGAAATAGCGTAAAGAAGTTGAAATAGCGTAATGACGTAGAAATAGCGTAATGACGTAGAAATAGCGCAATGAAGTTGAAATAGCGTAATGAAGTTGAAATAGCGTAATGAAGTTGAAATAGTGTAATGATGTAGAAATAGTGTAATGACGTAGAAATAGCGTAATGACGTTGAAATAGCGTAATGACGTAGAAATAGCGTTATGACGTAGAAATAGCGTAATGACGTAGAAATAGCGCAATGACGTAGAAATAGCGTAATTACATAGAAATAACGCAATGACGTAGAAATAGCGCAATGACGTAGAAATAGCGTAATGACGTAGAAATAGCTTAATGACGTACAAATAGCGCAATGAAGTTGGAATAGCGCAAGAAGTTGAAATAGCGTAATGAAGTTGAAATAGCATAATGACGTAGAAATAGCGTAATGACGTAGAAAAAGCGTAATGATGTAGAAATAGCGTAATGACGTAGAAATAGCGTAATGACGTAGAAATAGCGTAATGTCGTAGAAATAGCGTAATGACAGAAATAGCGCAATGAAGTTGAAATAGCGTAATGACGTAGAAATAGCGCAATGAAGTTGAAATAGCGTAATGACGTAGAAATAGCGTAATGACGTAGAAATAGCGCAATGAAGTTGAAATAGCGTAATGGCATAGAAATAGCGCAATGAAGTTGAAATAGCGTAATGACGTAGAAATAGCGTAATGACGTAGAAATAGCGCAATGAAGTTGAAATAGCGTAATGGCGTAGAAATAGCGCAATGAAGTTGAAATAGCGTAATGACGTAGAAATAGCATAATGACGTAGAAATAGCGTAATTACGTAGAAATAGCGCAATGAAGTTGAAATAGCAGAATGAAGTTGAAATAGCGTAATGACGTAGAAATAGCGTAATGATGTAGAAATAGCGTAAAGACGTGTGACGCGCTGAACGAGCTGTTGTTTCTGTTGAATAAAGTGTGGTATAAATGAGTGTCCCGTCCTCCTATAATCCTCCTTTCCCTGCGTCTGTGAAGTGGAGCAGGACAACGGCCCACTAGTGCTGGTTTTTCTCATCCACAGACGACTGGTTTTGGGCATTTTTACTGCGTGATCAATATAAGCAGCGGCACAACGGCTCATGTGTTAATCGTCTCCAACTGGATAAATATCAAGTCTGATGTTTAAAACAAATAAAGAACCGATGTAGGAGAATGGTTATTATGTGCAAACAGCGAGAAACTCATATTCGTGCAGTGTGCGCATGTCAAAAATATATATTCCGATTTGAAGCTTGTGACATATAAACGCACACATCAACCCGATCACATGTTTAGCGTTCATGTAAACACTACATTCAGATTCATCAATCAGAATAAATTCAGTCCGACTGAAACAGAAGTTGTGCATGTAAACGAGCCAGTGTCTGGTTCTCTCCTGAAGCCTGATAACTACACCGAGGCGCAGAGGTTGGATATGGCCAAGTCTCTTCTCTACAGCGGCCCCGTGGACCCGGCCAACTGGATCGGACTCAGAAAGTTCTCTCCATTACTGGAGAACCTGAGGGTACGTACACACAGTCAAAGACACACATCAGAAGTTAATCGATCACCCGTGTATTCATGTAAACCATACTTCACTCTACATCGTTCGTGCTCAACCAACAACTAGTGATGGGTCAGTCATGAACGATTCGTTCATTTTGAAAGAATCTTTAATATGACTCAGGACTACCGAGTCGTCTCAGAGAGTGATTTGTTCATTTTGTGTTGACCGCGCATGCGCAACCTCCTATGGGTTCTGTACTGGACACAGAAAATGATTAGTTCACCTCTCTAGTCTACGGGTCTGATTCTTCTGAGTCTTTCAGTCTTTTGTCACGTGATGAACGAATGACTCGAACCCGAAGATTCAAAAGATGAACTAGTCAATTCTGTATCCAGTACCGACTGCATAGCTCAGCCTATATGGGGCTGTCACGTGGAACCATATAAACATTAAGAGTCTCTGCTCAGGTTTGGGTTTGCATTTTGTATTTTTGTAATTCTGCATAAACTATACTTCACTTTTAACCTGCAATCGTCCTTAATGTCCTTAACCTTTTCCCCCCCACACAGAATAATTTACTGATGCTGGCCCTCTTGGCGTTTGAGGTGACAATTTACCGTCACCAGGATTTCTACCGAATGAAAAGCAACCTCACGCCTCCAGTCACAAGAACCATTTTTCACAACATCACACGGCAACATCTGGACGACGGCATCGTCAACTGCGCCAAATATTTCATCAACTACTTTTTCTACAAATTTGGTCTTGAGGTAATTCCATCATTATGCTAATCAGTGAGTAAATACACTACCTTTTAAAAGTTTGCGGTCTGTAAGATTTTTTTATGACAGAAGTCTCCTTTGCTCATCAAGTCTGCATTTATTTAATCAGAAATAAAGCAAAAACAGTGAAATATTATTATAATGTAAATCAGCTGTTCTCTATGTGAATATATAGTAAAGTGTAATTTATTCCTGTGATCAAAGCTGAATGTTCAGCATCATTACTCCAGTCTTCAGTGTCACATGATCCTTCAGAAATCACTCTAATATGATGATTTGATGCTCAAGAAACATTCATGATTATTATCAATGTTGGAAACAGCTCATATTTTTGTGGAAACTGATGCATTTTATTTTTCAGGATTCTTTGATGAATAGAAAGTCCAAAAGAAGAGCATTTATTTGAAATAGAATCTTACATTTAGGGGGGTTGCATTGAGGGTTCGGACTATAGCCGCGTTTCCATTACAGATTTGCGCAAAACTTTTGCGATATTTTCTAAATGTCGATAAAAACTATTGTGAAATGACACTGTTTCCATGAACCGATGTTATGCGATCCATTGCAGTTTTGCAAAATATTCCTTTTTTGAACTGCCTGAAAATCCTCCTCATGCGATCGTAAAAACTTTTTTGCAATATATGGGAGTTTTTGCGAAATTGACGTGTTTCCATTGGGCGTATTTTTAATTCGCAATTTCAATTTGCGCAGTTTGAAGGGTAATGGAAACGCGGCTTATGTTTGATTGATCCAGCAACATGTCCTACTTGGCAAAATCGTTTTTTTATTTAATTTGTGTGTGTAGTGATCTTTGCAACGGAAGTGAATCAATCAAAACTAACTTTAGCTGGACAATAACTTTATTCTAGAGCTGCTGTAAAGCCAAAACAATATCTGTTACTGTAATCTCCTATTATCACTGTAAAGCTGCTTTGAAACAATCTATATTGTTAAAAGCGCTATGTAAATGAATGTGACTTGACTTGACTGATACCCATTATTATCCTAATTTGAAAAGCTTGTCTGCATGTTGCTGCTCCAGACCTGTTTTCTGCTAGCGGTGAATGTGATTGGCCAGCGGATGGATTTCTATGCCATGCTGCACGCGCTCGGTCTGATAGCGGTGATGTTTCAGCGTCGGAGGAAAGCCATCGCTCACGTCTGGTCCAAGTATTGCTGTTTCCTGGCCTTCATGCTTTCCTTCCAGTACCTGATGTGCATCGGCATCCCTCCCGCCGCCTGCACAGGTGAGTGAGTGATCAGGTGTGCTTTAACTGAGACAGTCCTTTATTCTCTGTTGTGTCCACGGTTTGAAATTAACACTCGCTAAATGCGAGTAGAAATCAACTGTGGCAGGTAACAAAAAACTTGAAATAAGATATATATATATATATATATATATATATATATATATATATATATATATATATATATATACAGTATATATAAGCTGTGACGTAGTTAAGATGGTTCATTTCTTTCCTTTTTTTATTTTTATTTAAATTTTTTGGTTAGTGGAAGCTCTGAATGGCCGGTAACTTCAAAATTTAGAAGCCAAATTGGCCGTGAGAGAAAAATAAAATTTCAAACCCTGATTATGTTGTATATCCGAGTGAAACGCTTCAGGAACAAGAACTTGATTGTGTCCATGGGAATTGATTGGATGGTAGTGGTTTGCTATTCGCTGATCTCATGTGAGTGACAGGTTAAAGCCCCGCCCTCATCACAGGAGATTGTGATGGATATTTTTATTGGTACTTCCTGTGAATATATGTTTTACCATGCTTTGCACAAAAAATGTTCAATAAATATATACTTAAAAAAAAAAAAAAATTGGGTCTTGAAGATGACCATGACTGTATTTCTGTCTGTGTCTGCTTTGGTTCAGATTATCCGTGGAGAAGCCCGTCGTCCAGCATGGACTCCAACGTCATCAAGTGGCTCTACTTCCCCGACTTCCACACCAAACCCAACTCACTCTTTCTGCTGTGTGAGTAAAGACGTTAACGGCTCAAATTTGTGTTGAAATGAAATTCTTCCTAGGGTTATTAATCATATAATCATATGAATCATATTTGATCTCTCTCATCTTTTCGAATAAACAGTTTGTAATAGTAAAGCATAGTCATTTCAAAATAAGAGTCCCAGTGGCTTGTTTACAATTAAAAGTTCCACACAATGCATAAAGTTCTTATTTATATGTCTATTTCCTTGTGTTATTTCGCATTTTGGTTACACAATAAACTGTGTCTGGCATTTAATTCAACGTAAACTCTTATAGCTTCTGTCTGAAATAAACAACAAAATAACTACAAATAGAAAATATAGAAATTCGATTCACCAGATTGTCCCTGCCTGTGGTTTAACCGTTGTTCTGTGTGTAGACGACTTCTTGCTGTGGTTTAACTGTGGTTCTGTGTGTAGACGACTTCTTGCTGTGGTTTAACTGTGGTTCTGTGTGTAGACGACTTCTTGCTGTGGTTTAACCGTTGTTTTGTGTGTAGACGACTTCTTGCTGTGGTCTAACTGTGGTTCTGTGTGTAGACGACTTCTTGCTGAGGTCTAACTGTGGTTCTGTGTGTAGACGACTTCTTGCTGAGGTTTAACTGTGGTTCTGTGTGTAGACGACTTCTTGCTGAGGTTTAACTGTGGTTCTGTGTGTAGACGACTTCTTGCTGTGGTCTAACTGTGGTTCTCTGTGTAGACGACTTCTTGCTGTGGTTTAACTGTGGTTCTGTGTGTAGACGACTTCTTGCTGAGGTTTAACTGTGGTTCTGTGTGTAGACGACTTCTTGCTGAGGTTTAAATGTGGTTCTGTGTGTAGACGACTTCTTGCTGAGGTTTAACTGTGGTTCTGTGTGTAGACGACTTCTTGCTGAGGTTTAACTGTGGTTCTCTGTGTAGACGACTTCTTGCTGAGGTTTAACTGTGGTTCTGTGTGTAGACGACTTCTTGCTGAGGTTTAACTGTGGTTCTCTGTGTAGACGACTTCTTGCTGTGGTTTAACTGTGGTTCTCTGTGTAGACGACTTCTTGCTGAGGTTTAACTGTGGTTCTGTGTGTAGACGACTTCTTGCTGAGGTCTAACTGTGGTTCTGTGTGTAGACGACTTCTTGCTGTGGTCTAACTGTGGTTCTGTGTGTAGACGACTTCTTGCTGAGGTTTAACTGTGGGTCTGTGTGTAGACGACTTCTTGCTGAGGTTTAACTGTGGTTCTGTGTGTAGACGACTTCTTGCTGAGGTTTAACTGTGGTTCTGTGTAGACGACTTCTTGCTGAGGTTTAACTGTGGTTCTGTGTGTAGACGACTTCTTGCTGTGGTTTAACTGTGGTTCTCTGTGTAGACGACTTCTTGCTGTGGTTTAACTGTGGTTCTGTGTGTAGACGACTTCTTGCTGAGGTTTAACTGTGGTTCTGTGTGTAGACGACTTCTTGCTGTGGTTTAACTGTGGTTCTGTGTGTAGACGACTTCTTGCTGAGGTTTAACTGTGGTTGTTTTGTGTGTAGACGACTTCTTGCTGTGGTTTAACTGTGGTTCTTTTGTGTGTAGACGACTTCTTGCTGAGGTTTAACTGTGGTTCTGTGTGTAGACGACTTCTTGCTGAGGTTTAACTGTGGTTGTTTTGTGTGTAGATGACTTCTTGCTGAGGTTTAACTGTGGTTGTTTTGTGTGTAGACGACTTCTTGCTGAGGTTTAACTGTGGTTCTGTGTGTAGACGACTTCTTGCTGAGGTTTAACTGTGGTTCTGTGTGTAGACGACTTCTTGCTGAGGCCTAACTGTGGTTCTGTGTGTAGACGACTTCTTGCTGAGGTTTAACTGTGGTTCTGTGTGTAGACGACTTCTTGCTGTGGTCTAACTGTGGTTCTGTGTGTAGACGACTTCTTGCTGAGGTTTAACTGTGGTTCTGTGTGTAGACGACTTCTTGCTGAGGTTTAACTGTGGTTCTGTGTGTAGACGACTTCTTGCTGAGGTTTAACTGTGGTTCTGTGTGTAGACGACTTCTTGCTGTGGTTTAAATGTGGTTCTGTGTGTAGACGACTTCTTGCTGAGGTTTAACTGTGGTTCTGTGTGTAGACGACTTCTTGCTGTGGTTTAACTGTGGTTCTGTGTGTAGACGACTTCTTGCTGAGGTTTAACTGTGGTTGTTTTGTGTGTAGACGACTTCTTGCTGTGGTTTAACTGTGGTTCTTTTGTGTGTAGACGACTTCTTGCTGAGGTTTAACTGTGGTTCTGTGTGTAGACGACTTCTTGCTGAGGTTTAACTGTGGTTGTTTTGTGTGTAGACGACTTCTTGCTGAGGTTTAACTGTGGTTCTGTGTGTAGACGACTTCTTGCTGAGGTTTAACTGTGGTTCTGTGTGTAGACGACTTCTTGCTGAGGTCTAACTGTGGTTCTCTGTGTAGACGACTTCTTGCTGTGGTCTAACTGTGGTTCTCTGTGTAGACGACTTCTTGCTGAGGTCTAACTGTGGTTCTGTGTGTAGACGACTTCTTGCTGAGGTTTAACTGTGGTTCTGTGTGTAGACGACTTCTTGCTGAGGTTTAACTGTGGTTCTGTGTGTAGACGACTTCTTGCTGAGGCCTAACTGTGGTTCTGTGTGTAGACGACTTCTTGCTGTGGTTTAACTGTGGTTCTGTGTGTAGACGACTTCTTGTTGAGGTTTAACTGTGGTTCTGTGTGTAGACGACTTCTTGCTGAGGCCTAATTGTGGTTCTGTGTGTAGACGACTTCTTGCTGTGGTCTAACTGTGGTTCTGTGTGTAGACGACTTCTTGCTGAGGTTTAACTGTGGTTCTGTGTGTAGACGACTTCTTGCTGAGGTTTAACTGTGGTTCTGTGTGTAGACGACTTCTTGCTGAGGTTTAACTGTGGTTCTGTGTGTAGACGACTTCTTGCTGAGGTTTAACTGTGGTTCTGTGTGTAGACGACTTCTTGCTGAGGTTTAACTGTGGTTCTGTGTGTAGACGACTTCTTGCTGTGGTTTAACTGTGGTTCTGTGTGTAGACGACTTCTTGCTCTGGTTTAACTGTGGTTCTGTGTGTAGACGACTTCTTGTTGAGGTTTAACTGTGGTTCTGTGTGTAGACGACTTCTTGCTGAGGTTTAACTGTGGTTCTGTGTGTAGACGACTTCTTGCTGTGGTTTAACTGTGGTTCTGTGTGTAGACGACTTCTTGCTGTGGTTTAACTGTGGTTCTGTGTGTAGACGACTTCTTGCTGAGGCCTAACTGTGGTTCTGTGTGTAGACGACTGTGTGTAGACGACTTCTTGCTGAGGTTTAACTGTGGTTCTGTGTGTAGACGACTTCTTGCTGTGGTTTAACTGTGGTTCTGTGTGTAGACGACTTCTTGCTGAGGCCTAACTGTGGTTCTGTGTGTAGACGACTTCTTGCTGTGGTTTAACCGTTGTTCTGTGTGTAGACGACTTCTTGCTGTGGTTTAACTGTGGTTCTGTGTGTAGACGACTTCTTGCTGAGGCCTAACTGTGGTTCTGTGTGTAGACGACTTCTTGCTGTGGTCTAACTGTGGTTCTGTGTGTAGACGACTTCTTGCTGTGGTTTAACTGTGGTTCTGTGTGTAGACGACTTCTTGTTGAGGTTTAACTGTGGTTCTGTGTGTAGACGACTTCTTGCTGAGGTTTAACTGTGGTTCTGTGTGTAGACGACTTCTTGCTGTGGTTTAACTGTGGTTCTGTGTGTAGACGACTTCTTGCTGAGGCCTAACTGTGGTTCTGTGTGTAGACGACTTCTTGCTGTGGTTTAACCGTTGTTCTGTGTGTAGACGACTTCTTGCTGTGGTTTAAATGTGGTTCTGTGTGTAGACGACTTCTTGCTGAGGTTTAACTGTGGTTCTGTGTGTAGACGACTTCTTGCTGAGGTTTAACTGTGGTTCTGTGTGTAGACGACTTCTTGCTGAGGTCTAACTGTGGTTCTGTGTGTAGACGACTTCTTGCTGTGGTTTAACTGTGGTTCTGTGTGTAGACGACTTCTTGCTGTGGTTTAACTGTGGTTCTGTGTGTAGACGACTTCTTGCTGAGGTTTAACTGTGGTTGTTTTGTGTGTAGACGACTTCTTGCTGTGGTTTAACTGTGGTTGTTTTGTGTGTAGACGACTTCTTGCTGTGGTTTAACTGTGGTTGTTTTGTGTGTAGACGACTTCTTGCTGTGGTTTAACTGGTGTTCTGTGTGTAGACGACTTCTTGCTGAGGTTTAACTGTGGTTCTGTGTGTAGACGACTTCTTGCTGAGGTTTAACTGTGGTTCTGTGTGTAGACGACTTCTTGCTGTGGTTTAACCGTTGTTCTGTGTGTAGACGACTTCTTGCTGAGGTTTAACTGTGGTTGTTTTGTGTGTAGACGACTTCTTGCTGTGGTTTAACTGGTGTTCTGTGTGTAGACGACTTCTTGCTGAGGTTTAACTGTGGTTCTGTGTGTAGACGACTTCTTGCTGAGGTTTAACTGTGGTTCTCTGTGTGTAGACGACTTCTTGCTGTGGTTTAACTGTGGTTCTGTGTGTAGACGACTTCTTGCTGAGGTTTAACTGTGGTTCTGTGTGTAGACGACTTCTTGCTGTGGTTTAACTGTGGTTCTGTGTGTAGACGACTTCTTGCTGAGGTTTAACTGTGGTTCTGTGTGTAGACGACTTCTTGCTGAGGCCTAACTGTGGTTCTGTGTGTAGACGACTTCTTGCTGAGGTTTAACCGTTGTTCTGTGTGTAGACGACTTCTTGCTGTGGTTTAAATGTGGTTCTGTGTGTAGACGACTTCTTGCTGAGGTTTAACTGTGGTTCTGTGTGTAGACGACTTCTTGCTGAGGTTTAACTGTGGTTCTGTGTGTAGACGACTTCTTGCTGAGGTCTAACTGTGGTTCTGTGTGTAGACGACTTCTTGCTGTGGTTTAACTGTGGTTCTGTGTGTAGACGACTTCTTGCTGAGGTCTAACTGTGGTTCTGTGTGTAGACGACTTCTTGCTGAGGTTTAACTGTGGTTCTGTGTGTAGACGACTTCTTGCTGAGGTTTAACTGTGGTTCTGTGTGTAGACGACTTCTTGCTGTGGTCTAACTGTGGTTCTCTGTGTAGACGACTTCTTGCTGTGGTTTAACTGTGGTTCTGTGTGTAGACGACTTCTTGCTGAGGTTTAACTGTGGTTCTGTGTGTAGACGACTTCTTGCTGAGGTTTAAATGTGGTTCTGTGTGTAGACGACTTCTTGCTGAGGTTTAACTGTGGTTCTGTGTGTAGACGACTTCTTGCTGAGGTTTAACTGTGGTTCTCTGTGTAGACGACTTCTTGCTGAGGTTTAACTGTGGTTCTGTGTGTAGACGACTTCTTGCTGAGGTTTAACTGTGGTTCTCTGTGTAGACGACTTCTTGCTGTGGTTTAACTGTGGTTCTCTGTGTAGACGACTTCTTGCTGAGGTTTAACTGTGGTTCTGTGTGTAGACGACTTCTTGCTGAGGTCTAACTGTGGTTCTGTGTGTAGACGACTTCTTGCTGTGGTCTAACTGTGGTTCTGTGTGTAGACGACTTCTTGCTGAGGTTTAACTGTGGGTCTGTGTGTAGACGACTTCTTGCTGAGGTTTAACTGTGGTTCTGTGTGTAGACGACTTCTTGCTGAGGTTTAACTGTGGTTCTGTGTAGACGACTTCTTGCTGTGGTTTAACTGTGGTTCTCTGTGTAGACGACTTCTTGCTGAGGTTTAACTGTGGTTCTGTGTGTAGACGACTTCTTGCTGTGGTTTAACTGTGGTTCTCTGTGTAGACGACTTCTTGCTGTGGTTTAACTGTGGTTCTGTGTGTAGACGACTTCTTGCTGAGGTTTAACTGTGGTTCTGTGTGTAGACGACTTCTTGCTGTGGTTTAACTGTGGTTCTGTGTGTAGACGACTTCTTGCTGAGGTTTAACTGTGGTTGTTTTGTGTGTAGACGACTTCTTGCTGTGGTTTAACTGTGGTTCTTTTGTGTGTAGACGACTTCTTGCTGAGGTTTAACTGTGGTTCTGTGTGTAGACGACTTCTTGCTGAGGTTTAACTGTGGTTGTTTTGTGTGTAGATGACTTCTTGCTGAGGTTTAACTGTGGTTGTTTTGTGTGTAGACGACTTCTTGCTGAGGTTTAACTGTGGTTCTGTGTGTAGACGACTTCTTGCTGAGGTTTAACTGTGGTTCTGTGTGTAGACGACTTCTTGCTGAGGCCTAACTGTGGTTCTGTGTGTAGACGACTTCTTGCTGTGGTTTAACTGTGGTTCTGTGTGTAGACGACTTCTTGTTGAGGTTTAACTGTGGTTCTGTGTGTAGACGACTTCTTGCTGAGGCCTAATTGTGGTTCTGTGTGTAGACGACTTCTTGCTGTGGTTTAACTGTGGTTCTGTGTGTAGACGACTTCTTGCTGAGGTTTAACTGTGGTTCTGTGTGTAGACGACTTCTTGCTGAGGTTTAACTGTGGTTCTGTGTGTAGACGACTTCTTGCTGAGGTCTAACTGTGGTTCTGTGTGTAGACGACTTCTTGCTGAGGTTTAACTGTGGTTCTGTGTGTAGACGACTTCTTGCTGAGGTTTAACTGTGGTTCTGTGTGTAGACGACTTCTTGCTGAGGTTTAACTGTGGTTCTGTGTGTAGACGACTTCTTGCTGTGGTTTAAATGTGGTTCTGTGTGTAGACGACTTCTTGCTGAGGTTTAACTGTGGTTCTGTGTGTAGACGACTTCTTGCTGTGGTTTAACTGTGGTTCTGTGTGTAGACGACTTCTTGCTGAGGTTTAACTGTGGTTGTTTTGTGTGTAGACGACTTCTTGCTGTGGTTTAACTGTGGTTCTTTTGTGTGTAGACGACTTCTTGCTGAGGTTTAACTGTGGTTCTGTGTGTAGACGACTTCTTGCTGAGGTTTAACTGTGGTTGTTTTGTGTGTAGACGACTTCTTGCTGAGGTTTAACTGTGGTTCTGTGTGTAGACGACTTCTTGCTGAGGTTTAACTGTGGTTCTGTGTGTAGACGACTTCTTGCTGAGGCCTAACTGTGGTTCTGTGTGTAGACGACTTCTTGCTGTGGTTTAACTGTGGTTCTGTGTGTAGACGACTTCTTGTTGAGGTTTAACTGTGGTTCTGTGTGTAGACGACTTCTTGCTGAGGCCTAATTGTGGTTCTGTGTGTAGACGACTTCTTGCTGTGGTCTAACTGTGGTTCTGTGTGTAGACGACTTCTTGCTGAGGTTTAACTGTGGTTCTGTGTGTAGACGACTTCTTGCTGTGGTTTAACTGTGGTTCTGTGTGTAGACGACTTCTTGTTGAGGTTTAACTGTGGTTCTGTGTGTAGACGACTTCTTGCTGAGGTTTAACTGTGGTTCTGTGTGTAGACGACGTCTTGCTGTGGTTTAACTGTGGTTCTGTGTGTAGACGACTTCTTGCTGAGGCCTAACTGTGGTTCTGTGTGTAGACGACTTCTTGCTGTTGTTTAACCGTTGTTCTGTGTGTAGACGACTTCTTGCTGTGGTTTAACTGTGGTTCTGTGTGTAGACGACTTCTTGCTGAGGCCTAACTGTGGTTCTGTGTGTAGACGACTTCTTGCTGTGGTCTAACTGTGGTTCTGTGTGTAGACGACTTCTTGCTGTGGTTTAACTGTGGTTCTGTGTGTAGACGACTTCTTGCTGAGGTCTAACTGTGGTTCTCTGTGTAGACGACTTCTTGCTGTGGTTTAACTGTGGTTCTGTGTGTAGACGACTTCTTGTTGAGGTTTAACTGTGGTTCTGTGTGTAGACGACTTCTTGCTGAGGTTTAACTGTGGTTCTGTGTGTAGACGACTTCTTGCTGTGGTTTAACTGTGGTTCTGTGTGTAGACGACTTCTTGCTGAGGCCTAACTGTGGTTCTGTGTGTAGACGACTTCTTGCTGTGGTTTAACCGTTGTTCTGTGTGTAGACGACTTCTTGCTGTGGTTTAAATGTGGTTCTGTGTGTAGACGACTTCTTGCTGAGGTTTAACTGTGGTTCTGTGTGTAGACGACTTCTTGCTGAGGTTTAACTGTGGTTCTGTGTGTAGACGACTTCTTGCTGAGGTCTAACTGTGGTTCTGTGTGTAGACGACTTCTTGCTGTGGTTTAACTGTGGTTCTGTGTGTAGACGACTTCTTGCTGTGGTTTAACTGTGGTTCTGTGTGTAGACGACTTCTTGCTGAGGTTTAACTGTGGTTGTTTTGTGTGTAGACGACTTCTTGCTGTGGTTTAACTGTGGTTGTTTTGTGTGTAGACGACTTCTTGCTGTGGTTTAACTGTGGTTGTTTTGTGTGTAGACGACTTCTTGCTGTGGTTTAACTGGTGTTCTGTGTGTAGACGACTTCTTGCTGAGGTTTAACTGTGGTTCTGTGTGTAGACGACTTCTTGCTGAGGTTTAACTGTGGTTCTGTGTGTAGACGACTTCTTGCTGTGGTTTAACAGTTGTGCTGTGTGTAGACGACTTCTTGCTGAGGTTTAACTGTGGTTCTGTGTGTAGACGACTTCTTGCTGAGGTTTAACTGTGGTTCTGTGTGTAGACGACTTCTTGCTGAGGTTTAACTGTGGTTAACCACAGTGTGCGCGCCGCAACCCCGAGATAGGCGTAATTTGCGGGTGGGAATGTCCTCAGCACCACTATTTTCTAAGGTCGATATTGTCCCCACCACTTTTGAAACATCTCGCGGGATGAATAACGTTACCAATACAAATAAAAAAACACATCTCCAGTTAACTAGCAGAGCATTCATTTCGTTCGTTTTTTTTTAGGCGATCTAGCGCTGAAATATTTTGTTTTTTAAGTGATCAAAGTGCTCGTTACCGCTGCGATCGAGAAGGGTCTTGTAAAACGTGCTGAGGTAATATTAATTCGTGGCCACGAAACAATTCACCTGAATATTCACCAATTCACACACACACGAAAAAAAAAAGGAATAAAAAGATGTACGAGAATAGTCGGCCTTCACTGAAGAGCTATTTTCACTAGTGAGTAGGGCTGTACTCAACCAAAGAAAATCTTGGTCGACCGAAGTCCTGAAATTTTCGACTAGAAATCGACTAAAATCGACTAAAAATGACGTTAGAAAAAAACCCCGTTAAATTAATTAGATGCGCACTTTGCGCAGGACTTGGTAGCCTTGTTGTCCGCCTAAATGAATTATAAATAAACATAAACAACTAGTAGGCTATTTGCAGTATATTAAATCGTTTTTGACCTAATTATTTTGCACTGAAATGAGTCTGACACTCGAGTTTGTCAGCTCTGACGGCGCTGCATCACGTGCACCTGCGCAATATCATAGCTTATGATTTCCGAAAATAGTACTATGTTGTCAACTAGTGATATCATCACAAGAACTGTTGAGGAATATGCAACATAATTTAGACAATTATTTTTGTCATATGTTATAATAAGTTATAACTGTCAGACGCTATCATTTCACCGTGCATGTCCTCGCACCGAGCGAGGCTGAACATGAGCTCAGCGTCGCAGCTGAGACACGAATAGACTATTAATATTAAATTAAAGCTTTTACTCTTAATAAACACAAAAGGCACGTCCACTTTAATAAAAAAAATAATATTTATTAAACAAACCAGATCAAGAGCAGAAACGAAATAAAGTGCATAACTGAAAAATAAAGCATCCTAGGCTCAAAACTAACACACCAACAGCACAGCACAATTGCGCATTAGGCTCCAAATAAAAAATAAAAAAGTTAGGTTATCACACTAAAACATTGAAATATGCAAATTCTAATATGTTCATATAGCCTACTCAAAACAGACAGGGCAAGCTAACGCAGACAAGTGAGCTTAACGTTACCACTTTTAGATGATATGTCATGTTTGTCGTCAAGCTGTGGAAAACTGTTGCTTGCAAACTTTGCATTCGACCTTTTTCATGTTATCAATTTTAACAAAATGCTGCCACACTGTCGATTTCTTTGTTGTTGACATGTTAGAAGAGGACTGACTATTAAACGCTCTCACAATTAAATAAATAATATTCAGCATCAAACCTTCTATGCTCGACGCTCTCTCTTGGGTTGGACTAATCCAAAAAAGGTGAAAACAAGGGGGGTGTTTTGAAGACAGACTGTTACAGTGAAACAAGGGTACTCTGAAAACACCCCCATTAGCAGTTAGTGCTTTCCACCTGATGAAATGAGCGCGCCTCAGCGCGGCAAAACTGATGAAATAAACGCGGCAGAAAATCGACCAATCAGAATTTTGGTCGAACCAGAACGTATCGACCAACTAATCGACTAATCGACTAGGGCAGTACAGCCCTACTAGTGAGAAAAACAGTTTAATAATTATTAATTCGTGGCCACGAAATAATTCACCTGAATATTCACCAATTCACAAAAAATAGGTCTTTAGCATTCACTAATTAATAATATCAAAGTCGGTTTTTTGGCCACGTTGTAATTCGTTTAATCAAAATGAGGGAGGGAATTAGTTCAACGTGTCCACGATTTATTAAAACGAGGGAACAAATAAGTCGTCGTAACAACTAATTATTAAGATCAGCGGACAGGGCGCATAAGAACCATGATAAGAACAAGCAGTGAGAGAGCCCAGGCCGCGCGCGCGCGCACTCTCACCGCCCTCAAACAACACGAGCGCTGTATTGCTCTCTCTCCCTCGCGCATATCAACACAATAGTAAAAGGTCGGAAGACCGATTGTGTTTTATTGATTAGTAGTTTGTTCATATAAAGTGTTTGATTAGCAAGTACATGTTTAGGAAATGCATAATACAAAATGTATGGGTTAATGTAACGGTAAACGCATGCGCGGGTAACTGCTGGGGTAAAGCTGTGGCTCTGCAGACAGATATTATTGTGCTGCGATCAGTAGCGCGGATACTATGTTTGTTTCTGGCTCGCGCACAGCCTTCACTCTCGGACGCGCGCTTTCTTTCTTTCTTTTGCTTCATATTAGAAAACTGGTCTAGCGGTCTCTGGTGGTGCAAAAATGTATTACAACTAAATTAACCGAGCAAAATGTTTCACTCGGTTACGCAATTTTTAACGGTTAATCGGTTAACCGGTTAACCATGGACACCCCTAGTGTAGACGACTTCTTGCTGAGGTTTAACTGTGGTTCTGTGTGTAGACGACTTCTTGCTGAGGTTTAACTGTGGTTCTGTGTAGACGACTTCTTGCTGTGGTTTAACTGTGGTTCTCTGTGTAGACGACTTCTTGCTGAGGTTTAACTGTGGTTCTGTGTGTAGACGACTTCTTGCTGTGGTTTAACTGTGGTTCTCTGTGTAGACGACTTCTTGCTGTGGTTTAACTGTGGTTCTGTGTGTAGACGACTTCTTGCTGAGGTTTAACTGTGGTTCTGTGTGTAGACGACTTCTTGATGTGGTTTAACTGTGGTTCTGTGTGTAGACGACTTCTTGCTGAGGTTTAACTGTGGTTGTTTTGTGTGTAGACGACTTCTTGCTGTGGTTTAACTGTGGTTCTTTTGTGTGTAGACGACTTCTTGCTGAGGTTTAACTGTGGTTCTGTGTGTAGACGACTTCTTGCTGAGGTTTAACTGTGGTTGTTTTGTGTGTAGATGACTTCTTGCTGAGGTTTAACTGTGGTTGTTTTGTGTGTAGACGACTTCTTGCTGAGGTTTAACTGTGGTTCTGTGTGTAGACGACTTCTTGCTGAGGTTTAACTGTGGTTCTGTGTGTAGACGACTTCTTGCTGAGGCCTAACTGTGGTTCTGTGTGTAGACGACTTCTTGCTGTGGTTTAACTGTGGTTCTGTGTGTAGACGACTTCTTGTTGAGGTTTAACTGTGGTTCTGTGTGTAGACGACTTCTTGCTGAGGCCTAATTGTGGTTCTGTGTGTAGACGACTTCTTGCTGTGGTTTAACTGTGGTTCTGTGTGTAGACGACTTCTTGCTGAGGTTTAACTGTGGTTCTGTGTGTAGACGACTTCTTGCTGAGGTTTAACTGTGGTTCTGTGTGTAGACGACTTCTTGCTGAGGTCTAACTGTGGTTCTGTGTGTAGACGACTTCTTGCTGAGGTTTAACTGGTTCTGTGTGTAGACGACTTCTTGCTGAGGTTTAACTCTGGTTCTGTGTGTAGACGACTTCTTGCTGAGGTTTAACTGTGGTTCTGTGTGTAGACGACTTCTTGCTGTGGTTTAAATGTGGTTCTGTGTGTAGACGACTTCTTGCTGAGGTTTAACTGTGGTTCTGTGTGTAGACGACTTCTTGCTGAGGTTTAACTGTGGTTGTTTTGTGTGTAGACGACTTCTTGCTGTGGTTTAACTGTGGTTCTTTTGTGTGTAGACGACTTCTTGCTGAGGTTTAACTGTGGTTCTGTGTGTAGACGACTTCTTGCTGAGGTTTAACTGTGGTTGTTTTGTGTGTAGACGACTTCTTGCTGAGGTTTAACTGTGGTTCTTTTGTGTGTAGACGACTTCTTGCTGAGGTTTAACTGTGGTTCTTTTGTGTGTAGACGACTTCTTGCTGTGGTTTAACTGTGGTTCTGTGTGTAGACGACTTCTTGCTGAGGTTTAACTGTGGTTGTTTTGTGTGTAGACGACTTCTTGCTGTGGTTTAACTGTGGTTCTTTTGTGTGTAGACGACTTCTTGCTGAGGTTTAACTGTGGTTCTGTGTGTAGACGACTTCTTGCTGAGGTTTAACTGTGGTTGTTTTGTGTGTAGACGACTTCTTGCTGAGGTTTAACTGTGGTTCTGTGTGTAGACGACTTCTTGCTGAGGTTTAACTGTGGTTCTGTGTGTAGACGACTTCTTGCTGAGGCCTAACTGTGGTTCTGTGTGTAGACGACTTCTTGCTGTGGTTTAACTGTGGTTCTGTGTGTAGACGACTTCTTGTTGAGGTTTAACTGTGGTTCTGTGTGTAGACGACTTCTTGCTGAGGCCTAATTGTGGTTCTGTGTGTAGACGACTTCTTGCTGTGGTCTAACTGTGGTTCTGTGTGTAGACGACTTCTTGCTGAGGTTTAACTGTGGTTCTGTGTGTAGACGACTTCTTGCTGTGGTTTAACTGTGGTTCTGTGTGTAGACGACTTCTTGTTGAGGTTTAACTGTGGTTCTTTGTGTAGACGACTTCTTGCTGAGGTTTAACTGTGGTTCTGTGTGTAGACGACGTCTTGCTGTGGTTTAACTGTGGTTCTGTGTGTAGACGACTTCTTGCTGAGGCCTAACTGTGGTTCTGTGTGTAGACGACTTCTTGCTGTTGTTTAACCGTTGTTCTGTGTGTAGACGACTTCTTGCTGTGGTTTAACTGTGGTTCTGTGTGTAGACGACTTCTTGTTGAGGTTTAACTGTGGTTCTGTGTGTAGACGACTTCTTGCTGAGGCCTAACTGTGGTTCTGTGTGTAGACGACTTCTTGCTGTGGTCTAACTGTGGTTCTGTGTGTAGACGACTTCTTGCTGTGGTTTAACTGTGGTTCTGTGTGTAGACGACTTCTTGTTGAGGTTTAACTGTGGTTCTGTGTGTAGACGACTTCTTGCTGAGGTTTAACTGTGGTTCTGTGTGTAGACGACTTCTTGCTGTGGTTTAACTGTGGTTCTGTGTGTAGACGACTTCTTGCTGAGGCCTAACTGTGGTTCTGTGTGTAGACGACTTCTTGCTGTGGTTTAACCGTTGTTCTGTGTGTAGACGACTTCTTGCTGTGGTTTAAATGTGGTTCTGTGTGTAGACGACTTCTTGCTGAGGTTTAACTGTGGTTCTGTGTGTAGACGACTTCTTGCTGAGGTTTAACTGTGGTTCTGTGTGTAGACGACTTCTTGCTGAGGTCTAACTGTGGTTCTGTGTGTAGACGACTTCTTGCTGTGGTTTAACTGTGGTTCTGTGTGTAGACGACTTCTTGCTGTGGTTTAACTGTGGTTCTGTGTGTAGACGACTTCTTGCTGAGGTTTAACTGTGGTTGTTTTGTGTGTAGACGACTTCTTGCTGTGGTTTAACTGTGGTTGTTTTGTGTGTAGACGACTTCTTGCTGTGGTTTAACTGTGGTTGTTTTGTGTGTAGACGACTTCTTGCTGTGGTTTAACTGGTGTTCTGTGTGTAGACGACTTCTTGCTGAGGTTTAACTGTGGTTCTGTGTGTAGACGACTTCTTGCTGAGGTTTAACTGTGGTTCTGTGTGTAGACGACTTCTTGCTGTGGTTTAACCGTTGTTCTGTGTGTAGACGACTTCTTGCTGAGGTTTAACTGTGGTTCTGTGTGTAGACGACTTCTTGCTGAGGTTTAACTGTGGTTCTGTGTGTAGACGACTTCTTGCTGAGGTTTAACTGTGGTTCTGTGTGTAGACGACTTCTTGCTGAGGTTTAACTGTGGTTCTCTGTGTGTAGACGACTTCTTGCTGTGGTTTAACTGTGGTTCTGTGTGTAGACGACTTCTTGCTGAGGTTTAACTGTGGTTCTGTGTGTAGACGACTTCTTGCTGTGGTTTAACTGTGGTTCTGTGTGTAGACGACTTCTTGCTGAGGTTTAACTGTGGTTCTGTGTGTAGACGACTTCTTGCTGAGGCCTAACTGTGGTTCTGTGTGTAGACGACTTCTTGCTGAGGTTTAACTGTTGTTCTGTGTGTAGACGACTTCTTGCTGTGGTTTAAATGTGGTTCTGTGTGTAGACGACTTCTTGCTGAGGTTTAACTGTGGTTCTGTGTGTAGACGACTTCTTGCTGAGGTTTAACTGTGGTTCTGTGTGTAGACGACTTCTTGCTGAGGTCTAACTGTGGTTCTGTGTGTAGACGACTTCTTGCTGTGGTTTAACTGTGGTTCTGTGTGTAGACGACTTCTTGCTGTGGTTTAACTGTGGTTCTGTGTGTAGACGACTTCTTGCTGAGGTTTAACTGTGGTTGTTTTGTGTGTAGACGACTTCTTGCTGTGGTTTAACTGTGGTTCTTTTGTGTGTAGACGACTTCTTGCTGAGGTTTAACTGTGGTTCTGTGTGTAGACGACTTCTTGCTGAGGTTTAACTGTGGTTCTGTGTGTAGACGACTTCTTGCTGAGGTTTAACTGTGGTTCTGTGTGTAGACGACTTCTTGCTGAGGTTTAACTGTGGTTCTGTGTGTAGACGACTTCTTGCTGAGGTCTAACTGTGGTTCTGTGTGTAGACGACTTCTTGCTGAGGTTTAACTGTGGTTCTGTGTGTAGACGACTTCTTGCTGAGGTTTAACTGTGGTTCTCTGTGGTCTAACTGTGGTTCTGTGTGTAGACGACTTCTTGCTGAGGTTTAACTGTGGTTCTGTGTGTAGACGACTTCTTGCTGAGGTTTAACTGTGGTTCTGTGTGTAGACGACTTCTTGCTGAGGTTTAACTGTGGTTCTGTGTGTAGACGACTTCTTGCTGAGGTTTAACTGTGGTTCTGTGTGTAGACGACTTCTTGCTGAGGTTTACAGGGAACTACACTAACCTTTTCCACTGGTGGCACTTGCGCTACTAACTTTTTCAGTTACTGGCGCAAAACATGATTTGGTCGCACAAATTATTTATAGTTAGCCGCTCTGGATAATAATAAACAATAATGAAACTGTATTACATACAGATGTGCTTTTTATTTTACTTGCCATCTTTTAAACCACATGCCTTCTTGTTTTTGTTTTCTTTAACATTGGTTGGGATAGATTTTCTCCTAAATGGATTTCAACATGCTATGGTTGGCACAGATGGGCAGACTCCTGAACTCTTAAGTAGTGATGCACCGATGTGAAAATTGTGGTCGATACCGATAATAACCGATATTAATATTGCTGTTATGGCATAAAAAAAATACTAAAAAAAAACAGGAACATTGTGTACAATTAAGATAGGCTACTTAATTTATTATCCCAATGGCAAAAATATTGTATCACGATTTTTTTCAGGAAAATCACGATTCACGATTTTATCACGATTCTTTTTTATGTTGGTTTTACTATTTTGCGACTGAGCATTACAGCCAAAACTTATGTTCATATTTTAAAAACAAAGCCTTGGGTAACAAAACATATATAAAAAAAATGCCAGACAGGGGTGAAGATAAAAATATTTGTCATTATTTTCTTTGTTATTAAATATTAAGATCAAAGATGCACATTACACATACACAACTTAATATACAAATTAAATAGTGTTTTATGTTTTCAGCTTCAGTAGGTGTATTTAACAGTAGCATTGAAGAAAGTAATTAAATGAACAAATATGAAAATAAAACAAAATACACTTCACTGTATAAATTATACATTGATACTTATTAAAGCTACTTCATTCAAGAGCATGAGTGATTTTCTCTTTGCATTTTGTTGTTTTATTAACATAAAAGGAATAGTTCTCCTAAAATTTCAAATTGTCATAATTTACTCTCTCAAGTTGTTTTAAACTCGAATGAGTTTCTTTCTTCTGTTGAAAATAAAAGTTATTTGGAAGAATGTGGGTAACCAAACAGTTGATGTAGGCCTACCCCAGTGACTTAGAATATTTTTCTCCTTTGGAAGTCAATGGGGACCAGCTACTGGATAGCCACATTCTTCAAAATATTAATATTAGAAAAATATTAGAAAATATTAGAAGGAAATTAATACAGGTTTGGAACAACATTAGAGTGCGTTTAAATGATTTTTGGGTGAACTATCCCTTTAAGGACAAGCGGCAGCGTGTTTACTATTGCTACTGTCTCTTTAAGAGTTGCGTCTAATATACACGCATTTGACAAGCAGATTTATTCAATTTTCTCAAGTTTGCTTTCACTTTAGTCATAACCGACTTTGTTTATCTAAACCTTGTGTGTATTTAATAGTATAAGCACAATAAGACTCGAAAGATAACTTAGTCCAGTATCCAGGCGCTGGTAGACAGGCTTTTAGTGCATGTGAGCTTCACGTAACGTTACGCGCTGATGAAGGAACGCACACGTTAGAACACGTTAAAATATAAAACATTAAATATTAAATGTAAACTATAGCCCGTCAATTTTCATTTTACAATTATCTTCTCTCTCTGTGTGTGCGCGTCCGTGTTTGTTTGTGTGAGAGAGAGAGAGCCGCTCGCGCAGCACTGATACAATGGTTTTAATCTAAGTAACGGTCGCGGGGCTGAAGTTAACTTGATGTTTTGAATGCTCATAGGCAGTGCACGTTATAAAACGTATTCTTAAAATACACATTTCTTTTTTAATAAATGTTCATAGTAAATCATAGCCTAAAACATAGGTACAAAAATAATCAGTGATACATTTGCGACCCATTAAAAATTACGGTCGCAATGGCATTTCAAAAGGTCGCATATGCGACCATTTTGGTCGCAGTGTAGTTCCCTGGGTTTAACTGTGGTTCTGTGTGTAGACGACTTCTTGCTGAGGTTTAACTGTGGTTCTGTGTGTAGACGACTTCTTGCTGAGGTTTAACTGTGGTTCTCTGTGTAGACGACTTCTTGCTGAGGCCTAACTGTGGTTCTGTGTGTAGACGACTTCTTGCTGTGGTTTAACTGTGGTTCTGTGTGTAGACGACTTCTTGCTGAGGTTTAACTGTGGTTCTGTGTGTAGACGACTTCTTGCTGAGGTTTAACTGTGGTTCTGTGTGTAGACGACTTCTTGCTGAGGTCTAACTGTGGTTCTGTGTGTAGACGACTTCTTGCTGAGGCCTAACTGTGGTTCTGTGTGTAGACGACTTCTTGCTGTGGTTTAACTGTGGTTCTGTGTGTAGACGACTTCTTGCTGAGGCCTAACTGTGGTTCTGTGTGTAGACGACTTCTTGCTGAGGCCTAACTGTGGTTCTGTGTGTAGACGACTTCTTGCTGAGGCCTAACTGTGGTTCTGTGTGTAGACGACTTCTTGCTGTGGTTTAACTGTGGTTCTGTGTGTAGACGACTTCTTGCTGAGGTTTAACTGTGGTTCTGTGTGTAGACGACTTCTTGCTGAGGTTTAACTGTGGTTCTGTGTGTAGACGACTTCTTGCTGAGGTCTAACTGTGGTTCTGTGTGTAGACGACTTCTTGCTGAGGCCTAACTGTGGTTCTGTGTGTAGACGACTTCTTGCTGTGGTTTAACTGTGGTTCTGTGTGTAGACGACTTCTTGCTGAGGTCTAACTGTGGTTCTGTGTGTAGACGACTTCTTGCTGAGGCCTAACTGTGGTTCTGTGTGTAGACGACTTCTTGCTGTGGTTTAACTGTGGTTCTGTGTGTAGACGACTTCTTGCTGAGGTCTAACTGTGGTTCTGTGTGTAGACGACTTCTTGCTGAGGCCTAACTGTGGTTCTGTGTGTAGACGACTTCTTGCTGAGGCCTAACTGTGGTTCTGTGTGTAGATGACTTCTTGCTGAGGTTTAACTGTGGTTCTTTTGTGTGTAGACGACTTCTTGCTGAGGTTTAACTGTGGTTCTGTGTGTAGACGACTTCTTGTTGAGGTTTAACTGTGGTTCTGTGTGTAGACGACTTCTTGCTGAGGTTTAACTGTGGTTCTGTGTGTAGACGACTTCTTGCTGAGGTTTAACTGTGGTTCTGTGTGTAGACGACTTCTTGCTGTGGTTTAACTGTGGTTCTGTGTGTAGACGACTTCTTGCTGAGGTTTAACTGTGGTTGTTTTGTGTGTAGACGACTTCTTGCTGCTGCTCTGCGCGTCGCTGCAGGGCCGTGTGTTCGAGGAGGAGTGTGTGACGCCTGTGCAGATGCTGGCCGGTGATAATGTGGAGATCTGTCGAGACCTGGACGCCGCCAGCTTCAGCCAACACAACCCTGTGCCCGACTTCATCCACTGCAGGTCAGACCGTCACCTACGACCTGATCTCACTTACTATCAAATACAGTTCTATATTCATTATTATATCTTATATTTAGCCTTTTATTTTATGTTTTGCTCTTTTGAAATACTTTGAATGGTCTATTTCAAATCAAAAATAATATTACGGATTTGTATTCCATGTGCTTTTAGCCAACATCATATTGCTTTGCAAAAAAGGGCTGCAGAATGACAAAAAAAAGAATTCATATTAAAATAATATAACTGAAATAAAATGCTGAAAAAACACACCATATTTATTTTAAGCCCCCCCCACACACACACACATACACCCACACACCCCTAACTATTGTCTTTATTCTAGAACATACAGTTAATTTTTCAACACTCCCAGTTTCTATTAAAAAAAACTCAGCTTTGTCACAATTACAACAGAATAACTGGTAAAAATGTCTTCAGATATTGACTATGTTTTCACGTGCACCAATAATGTGATTATTTCCCGTAATCAGAGTGCACTTAGATGTTTACATTACAAACCTCTTCACTCCCATTTACATGCAATTTTCATTATTCTGATTATGCGCTAAGAATCGTGGTTATTTTTACTGTATTATTCACACATGTACAGCGTAAAACTGGACACTGTTTTAATCTACTTACGTCAAATGCAAAACACATTTCAATGGATGTACTGGATTTTTCAGTTACACATCTAAAATGTCTTCATTCAGATGTTTTTAACCTGCATTATATTCATGAAGCACAACCATCAACATGAACTCGGTTTCTTCAGTGCCCCAAAAATGCTATGTTTATTGAATATGATATGAAGTGTTGTGTTTACATGAGGTGATATTGCCTAAACTTCATGAGAATGGCATTATGAAGCTGCATGTAAATATGTTGTTAAATGGGGAACTCAAGAAAGTTAAAACATAAAGCAACTCGTATTAATTTTACTGCCATCCAATGAATAGTGACTCTAGATCAGGACAGTGCAGTTTATCTCTGCTCCAGTCATCCATCAGCTGTAGTGACTCTGCACACTCTCTGCTGCCTTCAGCCAGAGCAAACATTAGAAATGATGATGGCGATGAAGGAATTTGGAGATTTTCTGCTCTTAATGATGCCTGTCTGCTGCTCTGATCACATTTAGAGGATATCACAAGTGCGGTCAGTTTCTCCACTTCTTCATCATTATCCTTATTATTATAGTTGCATATTCCAATAATAAATCAAAATAACCAGCTAATGTGATGTGTGTAATTCCAGACGAAACTGGACAAGTGTAAATGCATCTGGTTGTTCAAACCACATATGTAAATTGTACTCCTCCCAAAAATGCTAAAAAAATAAACGTATGAGAGCGTGTTATAGGCTATAGGTAATGTTATAGCCAGATATGGCGACGCTACTGGAACACGCATCACCGCAGACTATGCTGAGCATCTATTCATCAAGCCAACGTGCAAACTATCGCAAATCAAAGTGAAAGCAAGTCGCAGACGCTTAACACACAATCATCATCATTAAAAGTAAAGAAACGAAATGATCTTACCAGGGCTGTTGGCGCTCTCTCTTATTGCGGACTTTGATTCAGAAATTTTAGCTGATCAATAAAATGCATCTCATATCTGTCGCTTTCGGTGACGTGCACTCCATTAAATCTGCATATAGCGCGGGAATTGAAGATCGGATTTAAATCCGTTTCGCAAAAACACATTTATGTGACCAGGTGTAAATGGAATCGTTTAGATAAATCAGATAGCTCTCCGATCTGAGAAAACGCATGAAGTGGCCAAGTGTAAACAGCCCCTTTAAGTCCTGACACACGGATCCATTATACTGTTACACATACTTTCTCTTTCTCAACTGTTTACTTTCAGTTATATTCAACATAACTGACTGTGTTTACGTGAAGATTCTCCAAGACTGGCATTTTGACATTATTTTGTGTGTATTTGACTGATTAAGCGCAATAAGCAGTGAAAAAGAACTCAATTTAGTTCTGAGAGGTGGCTTTATGTGCGTGTACTTTGGGTGCAAGCACTAAATCTGCAGGAATGAGTGAGATTATGCACAATACACGCTGAAATACAAGCCCTGTAACACCAATAATATTCATCTGGATCAAATGAAACGAGTGAATGAGGGGAATATACAGTAGTCAACATTAGAAGTGGATCAAAACCTTTCATCAAAGTGATACATGAATTTTGAACAATACCCGTTCTTGTCTTTGAACTTTGAACTTTTTTGATCCTCTTCAAATGTTGACTATTGTAAGTATGAGGTCAAATATATAAGTATGATCTATAAAAGGATGTTTCGTTTTGCAGGTCGTATTTGGATATGCTGAAGGTGATCATGTTCAGCTACCTGTTCTGGTTCGTCCTGACCATCATCTTCATCACGGGCACCACACGCATCAGCATCTTCTGTATGGGTTACCTGGTCGCTTGCTTCTACTTCCTGATTTTTGGAGGCGAGCTGTTACTGAAGCCAATCAAAAGCATCCTTCATTACTGGGACTTCCTCATAGCGTACAATGTGTTTGTGATCACCATGAAAAACATTCTCTCAGTAAGCATCTCATAAATTTGGTTCATTCAAGGTGTTGTAAATTAGCTTTAAAAATCCGTGCGCTGAAATAAATGATAACGTCTGGGCCGTCCTGTTAAAAATGCTCAGATTTCGGAGGGTGTGGAGTGAAAAGAAGTGTTTGTCGGATTTAATAAATAATTACACACTTGAGGGTAACAAATGGAAACTATTTCTCATTGACAAACAACAATGTTCTCTTTCAAAGAGGTTCGTCCAACATTTGAGATACACAGAGACGATATTTTTGCTGGATGTCGTTATAGCTTCTGTTCTCTTGTCTCTCAGATAGCGGCCTGTGGATATATAAAAGCGCTGGTGGCGAATCACTGCTGGCTGATCCAGTTGTTCAGTCTGGCTTGCACTATAAAAGGATATTCAAAACGTAAGTTATGCTTTCATTTCCTCTTTGGTTCAAGAAAGTGAATGCTCACTTTCAACTTTCATTGTACTCTTTTTGTGTCCCATGACTTTTCGGTGCTACAAATCCCTCGTTTTTATGCTGAAAACTGTGAAATCTAACCTAAAATTAACCTTATATAAAATAACACAAATTATAAAAATGCCGTCTTTGGACTCACTTTATAGAATGTGATTGTAATGTGTGAAACAAAAAAAAAAATATATATATACAATGTAATTTTAAAATTAAATGTAGTGTGTAATGCAGCTGAATGTGAATGTAAAAGATCTGCAAAGATCAAAAGTGCAGATAAATGGAGTTATTGTCTCCTAAAAGAAAGAAGTGATTCTGAACTGAAACGAGTGTCAGTAATTCCAGTCTCACTTCCTCACTTCTCAACTAATTCGCATAATGCCAGCCTGTGGTCTTGATTGGCTGAGCAGCACTTAGCCCCGCCCTCAAACACTAGTTTATCTGAGACTGGAAGAGTTTGGTTCGTGTTGTTCTTGTCGAGAAGACGCTGTTTTCTGCTGACAAAGCAAATCCACTTTGATGAGATTGATACGGTAAAACCCACGCCATCGTTACTGTTCGTATCACTGTGATCAAGAGCTGAGACTCAGATATGATAATGAGCGTTTGGCTTCTGACACGTGCTGTAAGCGGCCGACCAATCACAACAGACTGAGCCGTCTGACCAATCAGAGCAGAGTAGACCAATCACAACAGACTGAGCCGTCTGACCAATCAGAGTAGACCAATCACAACAGACTGAGCCGTCTGACCAATCAGAGCAGAGTAGACCAAGCACAACAGACTGGGTCGTCTGACCAATCAGAGTAGACCGATCACAACAGACTGAGCTGTCTGACCAATCAGAGTAGACCAATCACAACAGACTGAGCTGTCTGACCAATCAGAGTAGAGCAGCTCTCAGAGAGGCGGGGTTTAGAGAGACTGAATCCTTTATTGAATATTTTCAGACACTGAGAGAAAAGAGCTGATGCTGTGATGTGTATTATTATAAAATTTTGACCTTGGATGCATGTAAACCTGTAATAGGAGAAAACCAAACAAAGTTAGGAACTTTTAAAATAGTGGCACTTTAACTCACTGTTTTTACAATATGTAATTAATTGTACTAATAAATTCTAAAGGCTAAGCTTTTTGAAAAATGTATTTTTTTTAATGCCCACATGATTTTTGTTTGTTTGTTTGATTAGATTGCATATCAACAAAAAAAAGTCACCAAGTTTTGAACCACTCAGATTGGGGAAACCTTTTTTATAAACTAAAATAAATGGCTGAACAGCTTATAAAGGTTCATTATTTGCTCATTTTAATATCACTTTTAATGTGCCTGTTAATAATAATGAATAATAATAATAATATTTTTTTAATGCCTAATCATTTCATATGCCTGATGAAGGTCATTAAACCGAAACGTTGCTATTAAAATGTTGATACTCGTTTGCAAGTATTGATAGTGTGCGGGATTTCCTTGTTTCCCGACCGGTCTGGTCTATTCCCCCACGCACCTGCAGGTGTGCGATGCTGATTGCTCATTAACATCAGTTTTAATAACAGAGCTTGATTGCGCACTGATGTTGCACTGTGTCGCGCAGCGGAGCAGAACGCACACAAGCAGTGTGAGCTGCCGAGTGACGAGGCCGGCATCATCTGGGACAGCATCTGCTTCGCCTTCCTCCTCCTGCAGAGACGAGTCTTCATGAGCTACTACTTCCTGCACGTCGTGGCCGACATCCGGTCCTCTCAGGTCCTCGCCTCCAGGTACAACAGCTCCTTTCACAGCGCTTTTCACAACACACATCGTTTCAACGCAGCTTTACAGAAAGTGCATGAGTCCACATTACAATTTACAGTGATCTGTCATCAGAGGGAACTGTCTTAGTTATGTATTTCAGAAATGTACATATACCAAATCACAGTTTGCGAAAAAGGTGTTAATTTAAGCGATGTAATAGTTTAATTTTCATTGAAGTGATGAATACTTGTTTGGGTAACACTTTATTTTACAGTGTCCTTGTTACATATGTTACATGTACTTACCGTAGTAATAACAGTAAATTATGCATAATTACATGCAACTAACCCTCAACCAAACCCTAATCCTACCCTAACTGCATGTAGTTGCTTAATATTACTCAGTACTTAAATATATAATTACACTGTAACAATGACACCTTAAAATAAAGTGTAACCCTTGTTTGTTAACAGATGATTACAGGTACACACACACCGCTGTTTGCTGAAGTGTGTTTTCTTTAATTGCTAATGCTCTTTTTACACACAGACTGAACACAATGAAGCATTGCTTGGTGATTGGTTGAGCTAAACTGGTATTATCTAATAGTGTAGTTAAATTTAACAGCTGACAGATATTCAACATAATTCATGTGTGAGACAGTCTAACAGAAGGACGGACAAAACCAGTCAAATATCAACTGAGTTCTGCTCATATTTTATCACCATTCTCTAAACTATAGCGAATAAACTGTGATGATGTGAGAGATGTGTCTGAATACATTTTGGTTTGACTGTAATAAGCACTTGCACATTTTGACTCTTATTTGAAACTGCTTAATATTTCAGAATGTAATAATGTTTATTAGGATCATCGGGGACTCATTCTGACTGTGGTTTGTGTGTTTGTTCTTTGTTTCTGGTCTGTCAGAGGAGCGGAGTTGTTTCAGGCGACCATTGTGAAGGCGGTTAAAGCCAGAATAGAAGAAGAGAAGAAGTCGATGGATCTGCTGAAGAGACAGTGAGTTTGGGAATGAGTGTGGGACTCACAATGTCTCATTGTTTACTGCCAACTGCTGCATTCTTTTACACACAGTCCGATCAAATCATGTGCTTACGGATGCATGAACACAAATAAATGAGATTCTGCATTGCTTAATGTTTCTTAGAGGAGCTATTCTGCTCTTTCCATCTGTGTTTAGTGTGTAGTGTTGCTGTTTGAACACGAAGAAGCTCCAGTTCTTCTCTATATCAGTGTCAGTGTTCCTGAACTCCTGAAACGCCTCCATTGTAGTCTTGAGTTTCTTCCGGGAACGAACACGTCACAATATTCCTCATTATAATAATTGATATGCAGAATAAAGGGGCGGGGCCTTGTTGAGTTAGTTAGTAGTGTGTTAAAGGGGTGGTTGATTTATGATTTGACTTTTCTAGCTTTAGTTAGTGTGTAATGTTGCTGTTTGAGCATAAACAACATCTGTAAAGTTACAACGCTCAAAGTTCAAAGCAAAGGGAGATATTTGCTTTTACAGAAATCTCTTTTTAAGGACTACAACAAACGGCTGGTAGAGACTACACCACATTCCTCCCGGGTTAGTGACATCACCAACCCTAAAATTTACATAAACCCCGCCCCCAGAACACGATTTATAGATTATCAAGACAGAATATGCTAATCAATGACTAGAAGATAACTACACATCAGCTGCATAAATTCATCAACTAACCATTCAGAAATGTCCTGTTGCTTCTACATGTTGTCACGAGTCTCTCCATCATTGTCTGAATCCGGTTTGAACATAAAAGGCTAAACGTGTGTGTGAATGCAAGCTGTTGAAGCTCCGCCCCCTGTGCCGGGAGCAGCAGCTCATTTGCATTTAAAGGAACACACAAAATGGTGCGTTTTTGCTCACCCTCAAAAACTGACAATTTTAACATGCTATATAAAAAGATCTGTGGGGTATTTTGAGCTAAAACTTCACACACACATTCTGGAGACATCAGAGACTTATTTTACATCTTGTGAAAAGGGCATTATACCACCCCTTTAAACTGGTGGTTATGGGGAGGGACATTTCCCACACACACTCAAAGTGCTAGACCAATCACAACACACTGCTCCAGCTGACCAATCAGAGCACAGTGTGCTTTTCAGAAGGAGGGGCTTCATAGAGACAGGAAGTAAACAGAGCGTTTCTGACAGACTGGGAAGAGAGGAGCCGCAACAATGGAGAATATGAGGAAAATAATGTGTTTTTTTGAACATTCAAACTTAAAAACCTAATACAAGCAGTGATATCTCAGGCTTGCCAAGCTTTTTTCTTTTCTTGCCCTCTCTGCCTCTTTATCTTCAATTATACTCTGATTGTGTTCAAGGGAAAAGCTAAATTAGGTCAACTCTAGCTAAACTTTTCCTCTGTCTGTGTCTCCCAGGATGGACCGCATCAAAAGCCGACAGCAGAAGTTTAAGAGAGGGAAAGAGAGGATGTTGTCTTTGGCTCAGGAAAGTGGGGAAAGTCACTCAGTAGTGAAGGAGGAAGAGGATGAAGATGAAGGTATATTTACATAATCAGCATTTTAAGAGCATTTGTCAAGAAATCAAGTTTTCCCACCAAAGACGCATTAAATCCATCAAAAGTTACAGGAAAGACATTTATAATGTTACAAAAGATGCTATTTCAAATAAATGCTGTTCTTTTTAAATTTCTATTCATCAGAAAATCCTGGAAAATAAAATGTATCACAGTTTCCACACAAATATGAAACTGTTTCCAACATTAATAATAAATCCTCATATTAGAGTGATTCCT